>NW_025537460.1:0-33318 GCF_020615455.1 Coregonus clupeaformis
CCATGCTTCACAGTAGGTATAGTGTTCTTTGGATGCAACTCAGCTGAGTTTTTTACCAAAAAGTTATATTTTGGTTTCATCTGACCATATGACATTCTCCCAAACCTCTTCTGGATCATCCAAGTGCACTCTAGCAAGCTTCAGCGGGCCTGGACATGTACTGGCTTAAGCAGAGGACATCTGGCACTGCAGGGTTTGAGTCCCTGGCTGGCGTATTTTGTTACCCTGATGGTAGGCTTTGTTCACGTTGGTCCCAGCTCTCTGCCGGAGGTCATTCACTAGTCCCCCCTGTGTGGTTTCTGGGATTTTTGCTCCCACCGTTCTTGTGATCATTTTGACCTCCACGGGTGAGATCTTGCGTGGAGCCCCAGATCGGGGAGATTATCAGTGGTCTTGTATGTCTTCCATTTCCTAATAATTGCCTCCCACAGTTGATTTCTTCGCAAACCAAGCTGCTTACCTATTGCAGATTCAGTCTTCCCAGCCCTGGTGCAGGTCTACAATTTTTTCTGGTGTCCTTTGACGGCTCTTTGGTCTTGGCCATAGTGGAGTTTGGAGTGTAACTGTTTCAGGTTGTGGCGGTTTTTATACTGATAACAAGTTCAAGCAGGTGCCATTAATACAGGTAACGCGGAGGACAGAGGAGCCTCTTAAGAAAGAAGTTACAGGTCTGTAGAGCCGAAATCTTGCTTGTTTGTAGGTGACCAAATACTTATTTTTCCACCATAATTTGCAAATAAATTCATTAAAAAATCCTACAATGTGATTTTCTGGAGTTTTCTTATCTCTCAATTTGTCTGTCATAGTTGGCGTGTACCTATGATGGAAATTACAGGCCTCTCTCATCTTTTTAAGTGGGAGAACTTGCACAATTGGTGGCTGATTAAATACTTTTTTCCCCCACTTATATACATATATATATATATATATATATATATATATATATATATATATGTATTATATACTGAGTGGAAGTGTATTCATATAATATATATATATATATATATATATATATATATATATATATATGTATTCTATGCTGAGTGGGGTATATATATATATACAGTGGGGAAAAAAGTATTTAGTCAGCCACCAGTGTGCAAGTTCTCCCAATTAAAAGATGGGAAAGGCCGTATTTTCATCATAGGCACTACGTAACTTATGACAACAAAATGAAAAAAATATCAGAAAATCACATTGCTAAGTTTTAATGAACTTATTGCAAATTATGGTGGAAAGAAGTATTTGATCCAATAATAAAAGTTTCTCAATACTTTGTTATATATCCCTTTGTTGGCAATGACACCGGGTCAAACGTTTTCTGTAAGTCTTCACAAGTTTTCACACTGTTGCTGGTATTTTGGCCCATTCCTCCATGCATATCTCCTCTAGAGCAGTGATGTTTTGGGGCTGTCGCTGGGCAGCACAGACTTTCCAACTCCCTCCAAAGATTTTCTATGGGGTTGAGATCTGGAGACTGGCTAGGCCACTCCAGGACCTTGAAATGCCTCTTCCGAAGCCACTCCTTCGTTGCCCAGGCGGTGTGTTTGGGATCATTGTCATGCTGAAAGACCCAGCCACGTTTCATCTTCAATGCCCTTGCTGATGGAAGGAGGTTTTCACTCAAAATCTCACGATACATGGCCCCATTCATTCTTTCCTTTACACGGATCAGTCGTCCTGGTCCCTTTGCGGAAAAAACAGTCCCAAAGCATGATGTTTCCACCCCCCATGCTTCACAGTAGGTATGGTGTTCTTTGGATGCAACTCAGCTGAGTTTTTACCAAAAAGTTATATTTTAGTTTCATCTGACCATATGACATTCTCCCCAAACCTCTTCTGGATCATCCAAATGCACTCTAGCAAACTTCTGGCGGGCCTGGACATGTACTGGCTTAAGCAGAGGACACATCTGGCTCTGCAGGTTTGAGTCCCTGGCGGCGTAGTGTGTTACTGATGGTAGGCTTTGTTGCGTTGGTCCCAGCTCTCTGCAGGTCATTCACTAGGTCCCCCCTGTGTGGTTCTGGGATTTTTTGCTACCGTTCTTGTGATCATTTTGACCTCACCGGGTGAGATCTTGGTGGAGCCCCAGATCGGGGGAGATTATCAGTGGTCTTTGTATGTCTTCCATTTCCTAATAATTGCTCCCACAGTTGATTTCTTCAAACCAAGCTGCTTACCTATTGCAGATTCAGTCTTCCCCAGCCTGGTGCAGGTCTACAATTTTGTTTCTGGTGTCCTTTGACAGCTCTTTGGTGTTGGCCATAGTGGAGTTTGGGTGTGACTGTTTGAGGTTGTGGACAGGTGAACTGAAACAAGTTCAAACAGGTGCCATTAATACAGGTAGCAGTGGAGGACAGAGGAGCCTCTTAAAGAAGAAGTTACAGGTCTGCTAAAGGCCAAAAATCGTGCTTGTTTGTAGGTGACCAAATACTTATTTTCCACCATAATTTGCAAATAAATTCATTAAAAAATCCTACAATGTGATTTTCTGGAAAAAATCTCAATTTGTCTGTCATAGTTGACGTGTACCTATGATGACAATTACAGCCCTCTCATCTTTTAAGTGGGAGAACTTGCACAATTGGTGGCTGACTAAATGCTTTTTTCCCCCACTGTAGCAGACTTAAGAGGCAATATGTAATTTTTGGCGGCCCGACCAAATACATAGAATTGTGAGTATTATAGATCTATCATTCTACTTGAAAAGCAGTCTAAGAAGTGGTAGATCTGTTCTATGCTACCCTATTTCTATGCTTCCTGTTCTTATGTTTAGTTTTTACGTCTTTTACTTTCGGTTTTGTACACCAGCTTCAAACAGCTGAAAATACATATTTTTGGTTTTGGAAAAATATATTTTCACTGATGTTTTAGACGGTACAATGATTCTCTACACTATACTGCTTGTTTTGTCACAAGCTGAAATTAGTAGCGTCTAAAACACTTATTTTTGTCTCATAAAGTTAAATTAGGCAAACCATTAGAGTTTTAGCAACTAGAAAATGGCGGCGTGATTTTGCGTAGTGCAACTTAAGGCACCCTCATTTGCTCCTACAGAACTGGGCGAGCGAACGAACACTCCGTGCCACATACTTCCTTATAAGACCTTCGCTTGAAAAACAAGAAAAAACGCAGATTTTATTGTTTTCCCTCTTGACGCCGTAACGTCTCAAATTAGTCGAGTTCATCTAAGATAAATCAAGAAATCTGTAATTAGTTTTAGCGTTTTTGTTGAGGTCTTAGTCACTCAATCTGACATATACAGTGCTTCAGAAAGTATTCACACCTCTTGACTTCATCCACATTTATAAACTGGGATTAAAATGCATTTAATTGTCATTTTTTGTCAGCGATCTACACAAAACTAACGTCAGCACAATAACTTTAGCGGGAGCTTCATGAAATGGGTTTCCATGGCGAGCAGCCCCCTCTAAACCTAAGATCACCATGCGCAATGCCAGCGTCGGCTGTAGTTACATTTACATTTACGATCATTGTACGTCTTATCCAGAAGCGACTTACAAATTGGTGCATTCACCTATAGCCAGTGGGATAACCACTTTACAATTTATTTTTATATATTTTCAATTTTTTTAATTTTTTAGAGTATAATTTTTATTTTTTATATCTATTAGGGGTGTAGCGATTCGTTTTAACAACGATTCCGGTTTGTATCCGCGAGTCGGTGGTTGTCGTCACGATTCAAAGGCGATATTGGTTTCATTTAGAACGATCACGATCGAGCGCGATTCAGTGACTTGAAATCGATTCAGTAACCTTTTAGCCCAAAAATTCAACCAGTGTGACTGAATAAATACCTGGATACTGGACAGTGCAGGTGAAGTTTCCTAGATTCCTGTTTCTTGTGAGGACCGCAGTGGTGGCTTGATATTTTCGCTCGTGACTTCTCCTCTGTCAAGTCCGCTATGTTTTGTTGTCTTTGCAGCCTTTTGCGCTGCTGCTGGCGAATGCGTCCCGAGATAGGCAGCTAATCGAGTAATGTTTAAAGCCTTTATCATTAAAAGTACTAAGAAAAAACATCCATATAAAAGTCTGGCGTGCTTAAATCCAATAGGTTATTTCTAGTATCGATAAATCGATTTATTACATTTTAAAGCGATGTTAGATCGATATATGTTGTCCAAAAGCCAACTACTTCGAGCACCAGATCGATGTGGTTGGATCATAGGAATATAAATCGATACATCGATGTAGTAGATGGATCGTTACACCCTAATATCTATATATTTTTTTTTGTGTGGGGGTGGGGTGGGGGGGGAGAAGGATTACTTTAGTGGTGTAAATCTCCCCGCCATTGGACTCTGGAGCAGTGGAAACACGTTCTCTGAGTGATGATCATGCTTCACCATCTGGCAGTCGAACAAACTAATCTGGGATTTGGTGGATCAGGAGAACCCTACCTGCCCCAATGCATAGTGCCAACTGTAAAGTTCGGTGGAGGAGGAATAATGGTCTGGGGCTGTTTTTCATGGTTCGGGCTAGGCCTTGTTCCAGTGAAGGAAATCTGCGCGTAACATACAATGACATTCTAGACGATTCTGTGCTTCCAGCTTTGTGGCAACAGTTGGGAAAGGCCCTTTCCTGTTTCAGCATGACAATGCCCCGTGCACAAAGCGAGGTCCCACACAGAAATGGTTTGTCGAAATCGGTGTGGAATAACTTAACTGGCCTACACAGAGCCCTGACTCAACCCCATCAAACACCTTTGGGATGAATTGGAGCGCAGACTGCGAGCCAGGCCCTAATCGACCCAAAATCAGTGCCCCACGACCTCACTAATGCTCTTGTGGCTGAATGGAAGCAAGTCCCCACAGCAATGTTCCAACATCTAGTGGAAAGCCTTCCCCAGAAGAGTGGAGGCTGTTATAGCAGCATAATGGGGGGACCAACTCCACCATTAATGCCCATGACTTTACGAATGGGGATGTTCGGCGAGCAGGTGTCCACATCCTTTTGGTCATGTAGTGTATTTACAGTGCATTAGGGAAAGTATTCAGACAGCTTGACTTTTTTTTCACATTTTGTTACATTACAGCCTTTTTATAAAATTGATTAAATAGTTTTTTTCCCTCATCAATCTACACACTATACCCCATAATAAAAAACCAAAAACAGGTTATTCGACATTTTTGCGAATGTATAAAAAAATAAAACACTGATATCACATTTACATAAGTATTCAGACCCTTTACTCAGTACTTTGTTGAAGCACCTTTGGCAGTGATTACAGCCTCAAGTCTTCTTGGGTATGGCGCCTACAAGCTTAGCACACCTGTATTTGGGGAGTTTCTCATATGTGACCCGACCGCCTTGATTCGGTCTTATGTAGCATAATTTGAAATTGTTGATTTTTACATTGGATAAAAGTAGAGACTCAGAGCTAGAAAATTGTATATCATACACTACAGTTGAGGAACAATGGGAAAGTAATTCTGCTTTGAAAGTTGATAAACTTGTAACCTTACTTTTGAGAAAATGGCCCTTGAATGTTTTGGTACCTACTGGAGAGCTCTTCTTTGTTTCCACTCATTCAGCATCGTTCACACCCTCTCTTAAGCCTTAGCCCCACCCATCTCTTTAAAGATTCACATGTGAGGCCATGTGGTAAACACACGCTACATCAAATCAAATCTAAGTTTATTTTGTCACATGCACAGGATACAGAAGGTGTCAACGGTACAGTGATAGTACTTGTAGTAGCAATATCAAAAAACAGAAAGTGTCAGATAAAAATATTTTATTATTATTAGATGGACGCTTACCTGACACCACTTGTCTAAATTGATGGGTGATGTGAAGGAAATGCTATAACCACCACAGCCACATCTAGCTAAGGATGGGTCACTATTGTCTAGACATGTTCATGAAATACAATCAATAGCCGTAATCACCCCCAGACACACCTGGCTAACTTGATGGGTCATGTAATAATCTGGCGAAGTGGAGTCTTTTGTTTAGACTGTAGTAGCTCGGTAGCTAAACAATGAACCCGGCATAATCCCAACTCATACAACTACCAATACTTTTCAACTACTTACTACTTTTTAGCTATTTTACACCACTTAGCATGTTAGCTAACCCTTCCCCCTAACCCTTTTAGCTAACCCTTCAACTAACTCTTTTAGCTAAGCCTTCACGTAACCCTTTCCCTAACCCTTTTAGCTAAGCCTTCACCTAACCCAAACCGTAACTCTTTTAGCTAAGCCTTCACGTAACCCTTTCCCTAACCCTTTTAGCTAAGCCTTCACCTAACCCAAACCGTAACTCTTTTAGCTAACCCTTCACCTAACCCTTTTAGCTAACCCTTCAACTTAACTCTTTTAGCTAAGCCTTCACGTAACCCTTTCCCTAACCCTTTTAGCTAAGCCTTCACCTAACCCAAACCGTAACTCTTTTGCTCTTCACCTAACCCTTTTAGCTAACCCTTCAACTTAACTATTTTAGCTAACCTTCCCCTAACCCTTTTAGCTAACCCTTCCCCTAACCCTTTTAGCTAACCCTTCACCTAACCCAAACCTTAACTCTTTTAGCTAACCCTTCAACTAACCCAAACCTTAACTATTTTAGCTAACCCTTCACCTAACCCTTTTAGCTAACCCTTCACCTAACCCAAACCTTAACTCTTTTAGCTAACCCTTCCCCTAACCCTTTTAGCTAACCCTTCACCTAACCCAAACCTTAACTCTTTTAGCTAACCCTTCCCCTAACCCTTTTAGCTAACCCTTCACCTAACCCAAAAGTTAACTATTTTAGCTAACCCTTCCCCTAACCCTTCACCTAACCCAAACCTTACCTCTCTTTAGCTAACCCCTTCCCCCTAACCTTTTTAGCTAACCCTTCACTAACCCAAACCCTGAACTATTTTAGCTAACCCCTTCCCCTAACCCTTTTAACCTTCTCCTAAGCTTAACCCTAACTCCTAGCCTAGCTAACGTTAGCAAGCTAGCAAACTTTACCAGCTAGATAGAATTAGTAACATATCTTGGTTTTTTGCAAATATGGTAACATATTGTGCGTTTTGCAAATACATGCCATACTGAAGCGTAACATATCATACTAAATGGAGCCTCGGATTTACTTACAAAATAATATGACATGCTCTGAGACCAGGTTGCTTAATAGCTATGATAGCTACCTCATTTCTACAGTAACACTGTACTCTGTCCTGTGTGTGTGCGGCCTTTACCGCAGCCTCACAATCAATCATCTCCTCTCTTGTTTGGATTGAATTAGATTTTTTGTACAAATCCCAAACCGGACTGCAATGCCCCTAGCTGTTCATTCGCTGCAGTGCGCCATAATAATCAGAAGCGTTAACACAGTGGAAGTCTGCTGAAAATGCATCACGCTCTCCAGGAAAAAAAAAAAAGGTGCTGAAAAGTTGTCAGTTCCGCAAAGCATTGGGCGAGTTCGTTTTTGCATGGCCTGGTGCCCCAGGTTGCAGAGTTTGCACATTTTAGACCATTCCATTGGGTCCTTAAACAAAATCTCCACCCAACCTGGCACCGGGCCATCAAAACTAATTGGCCCCATTCCCTAGCCTGGAAAGGGCTTGGATCTGTGGGGAAAGGCTATTCGGACGCGCCTGGTGCCCAAATTGATGACGTATGTCGCGCATCTGAGAGTCGAGTGTGAAGACAAATGGTTTTGGTTCTCGGTCGTCCTGTTCCCAGTTGTTTTGAATGCACTGAAGTCGGAAGTCGAAGAGTTTCGAGGTTCCAAGTTCCCAGTTGTATTCGGAACGGCATTATGTCCCACTGGGCAGCCAGCTGTAGGCTATCACATGTGTGCAGGTGGTAGCTAACGTGCCAATTTGTTCCATCCCACTTGATTTGATTTTAAGCTGGATAGTAATTGTAACCATCTGGATGTCACATGATAGTCTACTATTCAATTGGGAGTTTGCGCTGCAAGCTCATTTGTGTAGTGATGTTCAGAGAAAGTGTACAACTTCACCATTAACGTCTTTTTTCTTTTTTTATAGCGCGAACAATTACTCCGATAAAAAACGGAATGATTCTGAACACTAAGTCCCCCAGCTTCGGCAGACAATTTTCAAATTCTTGCCGAAGTTTATAGCATAAAGCATGTGCCAAGTTCAAAACAACTGGGAACTCTGAAAAAAAAACGAGCTCCGACAGAAAAATCCGATTCATCCCAACTCTTTCCGACATTTAATCACCAACGTCACGGTTGACTCGTGTTTTTCCGAGTTCCCAGTTGTTTCCGAGTTAGCTGTTACGGGGTTCATCGGGACGACTGGCTGAACCGAATCCATTCGTCATCAATTTGGGCACCAGGCGTGTCAGTATAGCCTCTCCCGGATCTGTGCGCTTATACAAACCAGGAAGCCAGCCTGTCCCTAGCGGCCGCGGCGCCGAGACAACCAAACATTTTGTATAACTAACTCTGGAACCAGACGAACCTGTCATTTCATTAATTCATTCATCAGCCGATCTGTCATTTTTCCTAGACTGAGTCTCGACGAAGCTGGCTGGCTGAACTGGAATGCACCGACGCTGGTTAACTCGAATAGCTCATTCAAGACGGACCGGAGCTCCGAACAACACAGGTAAGATTAACTCGGTCCAGCCCTGACAGCCATATGTTCTGCTTTCGGACCCCCTTGTTTTTGTGTCTGCAGTATGGACACATTTAAACGTATCTGGCTTATCAAGACAACTGTGTACGGATGCTGATGTGGGTTAGGTAACGTTAGTGAACTAGTTAGCCAAGCCTTTTTGTAGACAACAGGCGGACCGTTTCCCAACCCGACCTTGGCTTGAGGACTCATTTTCTCCAACGACGTTATTTTGTAGCCAGCGGCGCGACGTGAATTTTCTTCGAGATATCCGTTTTGTTGGCAAGCTAGCTAACTAATTGCCTGAGTTATAGCTATCCTTATTGTTATAGCATTAGTTAGCTGAGATAACAGTTTGCTAAAGAGTTTAAAGTTTATTCACCGGTAATAACCTAGAGCCGTCCAGTCTGTAGTCGTGCACGTCGCCGCCGTTACCTGGAGAAATTCGGTCATCACTATTACCACAGTCATAATTATGGCTAAACATTGCCTATTTCTACAATTTATCTTATTAAAATCTGATTTTAAACCTACCCTTAACCTAACATTAACATTAACTACACCGTTAACCTTATGCCTAACCTTAAATGAAGACCAAAAAAGCACATGTTTGTTTTAATTTGATATATACAATTTTGGCTTTGTGGCTGTGATAACTAGCTAGTGACAACGAAATTCACCTGCGTTGCACCTGTCTTCCCCTGGTGCCAGTGTGGCATAATAAGTCAGACTTTTGTGCCAATTATTGATATAAAGTCTTAAACTAATGACTGCAAAATCGTCGAAATTTTTCCTTACAACCAGAATATTGAATACAATTAAATTTTAACATTTAAAAAATATTCGTCACATGCTTTGTTAACAACAGGTGTGTGGACTAACAGTGACATGCTTACTTGCTTCCCAACAATGCAGAGAAAAAGAAAATGGAGAAATAACACTCTGCGGTTGTCTGTGCAGTTGGTCCTTCACTCGAAATTTGAGACAAAATATCCATTTTATTTCACCTGGCACACACCATGAAGGGCTAAGCCCTGTACCCCAGTCTTGTACATGTGCCTTTGGTCCTAGAGCAAACATCTTTATTGCCCCACACTGACCCACGTTTTGAGTCTGTTATATAACATTTTCCTTTGGATATTTTGTCTCATATTATTGCCCACAAAAGACCTAACCCATGGACATTTGACAGTCAAAGTTTATACAACATTCTGACTTTTTAAAGGGTGTTTGGCATGTTCTTATGTATATGTGTGTGGCGTGTCTATATAATTGGGAGGCATCGCCACTTGCTACACTCTGGATAATGTTATAGCATGCCTGGCGATCTGCATATTGAAGCTTGCCGTAATTTACTGCACTTTACAACCCAATGCCAAAATATCTGATTGATCCATTTTACTCGCACTGTAACCAAGTGTAGGTGTAGGCCTTATCAATGCCTACCTCATCTCTCCTGATCAAAAGCGATTTTCTTAAAAGCCCAAACGTAATAGCTTACATATGCCACCAGATCTTTGTTCTCTGGTAAAGAGTAGGGTTTTTCTGTCGCCCCGTTGATGGTAATCTCATGCACTTTGGAATAGCGAGTCCAGTTAGTGATCGAGTTTGTTTATCAGACAGCAGATCAGTCCTCCTGAGAGACACTGAACATTCCTAGCAGTTGTCATAGTGACCTCTCTCTCTCTCTCTCTCTCTCTCTCTCTCTCTCTCTCTCTCTCTCTCTCTCTCTCTATGTTTATTTTTTAATTCTGGATTATGTGTGTTTTTATTATTGCTAGGTATTACTGCACTGTTGGAGATAACCTGCGATAACATTTGCAAATCTGTGTACGCGACCAATAAACTTTGATTTGATCTTTCTCTTTCTCTCTCTCCATGTCTCTTTTTTTTATAGCCTAATGATTTCTAGTAGTAGCACTGTCTGTGTAGCCATTTGGACTGAGCAGTAGGACCCACAAATGTAGTCAGGACAGGATCAGGACCTTATAGCCACGTTGCTCATTTGACCTGCATCTCACTGTCTGTCTCTGTCTGCTACAGTTAATACATCAGTGTGTGTCTTTTACTTTAATAGACTACATAATAATCATATAATAATTATATAATCATATAACTAACTATCAATCATGCATAATAACCATATTAGGCCTATGTCCTCTAACAAACATTTCGCGCAGGCTGGAAGCAACACACAACCCAGAGCGGCTGCATAAGAAACCAACACGCTCTCCTAACTGTGCAGGCCCAGTTCTTGCTCATAGCTTTCTTTCTTTCTTTCTTTCTTTCTTTCTTTCTTTCTTTCTTTCTTTCTTTCTTTCTTTCTTTCTTTCCTTCTTCTTTCTTTCTTTCTTTCTTTCTTTCTTTCTTTCTTTCTTTCTTTCTCTTTCTTTCTTTCTTTCTTTCTTTCTTTCTTTCTTTCTTTCTTTCTTTCTTTCTTTCTTTCTTTCCTTTTCTTTCTTTCTTTCTTTCTTTCTTTCTTTCTTTCTTTCTTTCTTTTGTCTTTCTTTCTTTCTTTCTTTCTTTCTTTCTTTCTTTCTTTCTTTCTTTCTTTTTCTTTCTTTCTTTCTTTCTCTTTGTTTCTTTCTTTCTTTCTTTCTTTCTTTCTTTCTTTCTTTCTTTCTTTCTTTCTTCTTTCTTTCTTTCTTTCTTTCTTTCTTTCTTTCTTTCTTTCTTTTCTTTCTTTCTTTCTTTCTTTCTTTCTTTCTTTCTTTCTTCTTTCTTTCTTTCTTTCTTTCTTTCTTTCTTTCTTTCTTTCTTTCTTTCTTTCTTTCTTTCTTTCTTTCTTTCTTTCTTTCTTTCTTTCTTTCTTTCTTTCTTTCTTTCTTTCTTTCTTTCTTTCTTTCTTTCTTTCTTTCTTTCTTTCTTTCTTTCTTTCTTTCTTTCTTTCTTTCTTTCTTTCTTTCTTTCTTTCTTTCTTCTTTCTTTCTTTCTTTCTTTCTTTCTTTCTTTCTTTCTTTCTTTCTTTCTTTCTTTCTTTCTTTCTTTCTTTCTTTCTTTCTTTCTTTCTTTCTTTCTTTCTTTCTTTCTTTCTTTCTTTTCTTTCTTTCTTTCTTTCTTTCTTTCTTTCTTTCTTCTTTCTTTCTTTCTTTCTTTCTTTCTTTCTTTCTTTCTTTCTTTCTTTCTTTCTTTCTTTCTTTCTTTCTTTCTTTCTTTCTTTCTTTCTTTCTTTCTTTCTTTCTTTCTTTCTTTCTTTCTTTCTTTCTTTCTTTCTTTCTTTCTTTCTTTCTTTCTTTCTTTCTTTCTTTCTTTCTTTCTTTCTTTCTTTCTTTCTTTCTTTCTTTCTTTCTTTCTTTTCTTTCTTTCTTTCTTTCTTTTTCTTTCTTTCTTTCTTTCTTTCTTTCTTTCTTTCTTTCTTTCTTTCTTTCTTTCTTTCTTTCTTTCTTTCTTTCTTTCTTTCTTTCTTTCTTTTTCTTTCTTTCTTTCTTTCTTTCTTTCTTTCTTTCTTTCTTTCTTTCTTTCTTTCTTTCTTTCTTTCTTTCTTTCTTTCTTTCTTTCTTTCTTTCTTTCTTTCTTTCTTTCTTTCTTTCTTTCTTTCTTTCTTTCTTTCTTTCTTTCTTTCTTTCTTTCTTTCTTTCTTTCTTTCTTTCTTTCTTTCTTTCTTTCTTTCTTTCTTTCTTTCTTTCTTTCTTTCTAAGCCGTCAGCTGAGTCCGTAGACCAGTCAGATATTGTGGTCCTCTGGAGCTCAGCTGGTAGAGCACGGCGGTTGGTCCTCTGGTCCTCAGCTGGTAGAGCACGGCGCTTGGTCCTCTGGAGCTCAGCTGGTAGAGCACGGCGCTTGGTCCTCTGTAGCTCAGCTGGTAGAGCACGGCGCTTGTAACGCCAGGGTAGTGGGTTCGATCCCCGGGACCACCCATACACAAAAATGTATGCACGCATGACTGTAAGTCGCTTTGGATAAAAGCGTCTGCTAAATGTCTTATTATTATTATTATTATTATTATTATTATTATAGACCAGTCTGTGTATTGAGTGTCTAGAGGTTGGTGTCCCACCCTAGCCCTACACAGCAAGGATGTGATTTTCATGAAACCAGTTTTTTAACCGTGGCATTAGCTAATTTAGTTATTTGGTTGTTGCTGATGCATCATTGTTTTCTAGCATTCTGAAGAATAAGATGGCTAGTTTATGGCACCGTGTCTCATTTTAAAATACTTGTCAAATTTTCGCCTGAAATGTGCACATTTTCACCCCAAATTCTCATTACCGAAATCCATCTGGATTAAATTCTCACGTCATTTAATACAATTTTACTTGAGAAAAACCTAACTTTATTTGAATAAAACACAAAATAATGTTGCTGTAGTTTTTCCATAAATCATAAAAATTGTATACTAGTTGAAGTTTAGTTGAATAATACACCCTATGACAGCTTCCGTGTATTGATGGGGGAGTTTAGCTACTGCTGATGCCAGCACCAAGAGGGTAGATGACAAATACGGTGGCTAGCTACGTAAGCTATTTTTCCTGTAAGCCACCTAGCTAGCTAGTTTATCCACTGAAACCCATATTGTGAATTGCTGGCTAACATACTACTGTGTTAAAGTGGGGGGGGGGAATCAAATTATCTTTCTGTTTGCTAATTTAGCTGGCTAGGAAGCTAGCTAGGTAACTAAGTTATCTAGCTAAACAACTACTGGTAGCCATATCTGTCTAAAAAATAGAAGCGGTTTTACAATCTGTATCTCGATTGTAAAAACCTCTTGTCTTTTTAGTCGTAGATGTGGCTCGCTACTAAACTGCAACCAGCCACCTAAAGCTAGGTTTACCAGCAAACGTTAGCACATGAGTGGAGTTGGCTAGCTATTTAGCCTGGCGCCTGCTAACTTGTTATGCACCACGCCTTGCATTTGTAACTTGTTAGCAAACATGCAACATCAGCAACTGTAAATCATTTTACTAGCTAGCTATGTAACATAATTGACAAGTGTTGACATTGAAATGCATCTACGGTCATAATCAGAACCAATCTCACAAAATTTATAGGCATGACGCAAGATAGGATTCCAAACTGCTGTAAATGACATGTATTGTATATCCAGCAATGAGAGAAGACTTGAAATAGCCAGTGAGCAAATGTATTCGGGTAAATCACATTATCTGGTGTAACAATCTGTAGCTACAGTTCTCTACACCTGAGACACACTCGGACTACACTGTACAGATTATATAAATACACTGCTCAAAAAAATAAAGGGAACACTTAAACAACACATCCTAGATCTGAATGAATGAAATAATCTTATTAAATACTTTTTTTCTTTACATAGTTGAATGTGCTGACAACAAAATCACACAGAAATTATCAATGGAAATCAAATTTATCAACCCATGGAGGTCTGGATTTGGAGTCACCCTCAAAATTAAAGTGGAAAACCACACTACAGGCTGATCCAACTTTGATGTAATGTCCTTAAAACAAGTCAAAATGAGGCTCAGTAGTGTGTGTGGCCTCCACGTGCCTGTATGACCTCCCTACAACGCCTGGGCATGCTCCTGATGAGGTGGCGGATGGTCTGGACCTGGACTAAAGCATCCGCCAACTCCTGGACAGTCTGTGGTGCAACGTGGCGTTGGTGGATGGAGCGAGACATGATGTCCCAGATGTGCTCAATTGGATTCAGGTCTGGGGAACGGGCGGGCCAGTCCATAGCATCAATGCATTCCTCTTGCAGGACCTGCTGACACAGCAGTTTGAACCTGCTTTCATCTGTGAAGAGCACAGGACGCCAGTGGCGAATTTGCCAATCTTGGTGTTCTCTGGCAAATGCCAAACGTCCTGCACGGTGTTGGGCTGTAAGCACAACCCCCACCTGTGGACGTCGGGCCCTCATACCACCCTCATGGAGTCTGTCTCTGACCATTTGAGCAGACACATGCACATTTGTGGCCTGCTGGAGGTCATTTTGTAGGGCTCTGGCAGTGCTCCTCCTGCTCCTCCTTGCACAAAGGCGGAGGTAGCGGTCCTGCTGCTGGGTTGTTGCCCTCCTACGGCCTCCTCCACGTCTCCTGATGTACTGGCCTGTCTCCTGGTAGCACCTCCATGCTCTGGACACTACGCTGACTGACACAGCAAACCTTCTTGCCACAGCTCGCGTTGATGTGCCATCCTGGATGAGCTGCACTACCTGAGCCACTTGTGTGGGTTGTAGACTCCGTCTCATGCTACCACTAGAGTGAAAGCACCGCCAGGAAGCATAGGAACTGAGAAGTGGTCTGTGGTCACCACCTGCAAAACCAGACCTTTATTGGGGGTGTCTTGCTAATTGCCTATAATTTCCACCTGTTGTCTATTCCATTTGCACAACAGCATGTGAAATGTATTGTCAATCAGTGTTGCTTCCTAAGTGGACAGTTTGATTTCACAGAAGTGTGATTGACTTGGAGTTACATTGTGTTGTTTAAGTGTTCCCTTAATTTTTTTGAGCAGTGTATATTATGTGAAAGGCAGACACATTTCAAAGATTGATAGAAAATATCCATATTTATTTTATGGCGATTCTACATCAGTGCTCTCCAACCCCTGTTCCTGGAGAGCTACTGTCCTGTAGGTTTTCACTCCAACACTAACTAGCACACCTGATTCTAATAATTATTTGGTTGTTAAACTGAACCAGGTTAGTTACAACCGGGGTTGGAGTGAAAACCTACAGGAGGGTATCTCTCCAGGAACATGGTTGGAGTTAAAACCTACAGGAGGGTAGCTCTCCAGGAACAGGGTTGGAGTTAACCTACAGGAGGGTATCTCTCCAGGAACAGGGTTGGAGTTAAAACCTACAGGAGGGTATCTCTCCAGGAACAGGGTTGGAGTGAAAACCACAGGAGGGTATCTCTCCAGGAACAGGGTTGGAGTGGAAACCTACAGGAGGGTATCTCCAGGAACAGGGTTGGAGTGAAAACCTACAGGAGGGTATCTCTCCAGGAACAGGGTTGGAGTGAAAACCTACAGGAGGGTATCTCTCCAGGAACAGGGTTGGAGTGAAAACCTACAGGAGGGTAGCTCTCCAGGAACAGGGTCTTGGACCCCTGCTCTACATGGTCTAATGCTGAGCCACACTGGCTGTGTTTACACAGGCAGCCCAATTCTGATATTTTTTTCCACTAATTGGTCTTAATCACAGATCTTTTTCAGAACTGATCTGATTGGTCAGAAAACAAATGAGTGAAAAAATGATCAGAATTGGACTGCAGGGGAATTAAGTCTTTGTATTGTGTTTTGAGAATCTACAGAGGGAAGAATCAGGAAGACAGGTGCAGCGCAGGTGGTTGTGTCATTACTGTCCATTGCAAGGTGTGTCCGCTCCCTCATGCTTGTGTACCCAAAATGCTTTGGGGTATTTTTCAGCAGGGCACTGTGGAATAACTCCAGATAGCCTGAGTTTTACAGAAAGAAAAGGTAACGAGAGAAGAAGGGTTGATTTTCAATTGATCTGGAAGGTTCTCTGAGGTCCTCCTCAGGCTACCTCTAATCACCTGTAACCCCAGAACACAAACCATACAAACACTACCCAATTCATGTTTATACCAGGCTTACTGTACATTGAGCTATTTTAGCCGTCAGCTTGTAAATAGTTTGGCCAACTTACCTTCAGCTTGTGCAGAGCTAGGGGTTGGAAGCGTGTGTTGGTGCAATCAGATTCTGTACCACCTACAACAAAATACAGAACAATACAGTGGCTTGCAGAAGTATTCACCCCCCTTGGCATTTTTCCTATTTTGTTGCCTTACAACCTGGAATTAAAATTTGATTTTTGGGGTGTTTGAATCATTTGATTTACACTACATGCCTACCACTTTGAAGATGCAAAATATTTTTTATTGTGAAACAAACAAGAAATAAGACAAAAAAACAGAACTAGAGCGTGCATAACTATTCCCCCCTCCCAAAGTCAATACTTTGTAGAGCCACCTTTTGCAGCAATTACAGCTGCAAGTCTCTTGGGGTATGTCTCTATAAGCTTGGCACATCTTGCCACTGGGATTTTAGCCCATTCTTCAAGGCAAAACTGAAGGCAAAACCACTCGAGTGTTCCTTTAGCAGTATGCTTAGGGTCATTGTCCTGCTGGAAGGTGAACCTCCGTCCCAGTCTCAAATCTCTGGAAGACTGAAACAGGTTTCCCTCAAGAATTTCCCTGTATTTAGCGTCATCCATCATTCCTTCAATTCTGACCAGTTTCCCAGTCCCTGCCAATGGGGTCTCCCACATGCCTTTTGGCGAACACCAAATGTGTTTGCTTATTTTTTTCTATAAGCAATGGCTTTTTTCTGGCCACTCTTCCATAAAGCCCAGCTCTGTGGAGTGTACGGCTTAAAGTGATCCTATGGACAGATATTTCAATCTCTGCTGTGGAGCTTTGCAGCTCCTTCAGGGTTATCTTTGGTCTCTTTGTTGCCTCTGATTAATGCCCTCCTTGCCTGGTCTGTGAGTTTTGGTGGGCGACCCTCTCTTGACAGGTTTGTTGTGGTGCCATATTCTTTCAATTTTTAAAAATAATGGATTTAATGGTGCTCCGTGGGATGTTCAAAGTTTCAGATTTTTTTTATAACCCAACCCTGATCTGTACTTCTCCACAACTTTGTCCCTGATCTGTTTGGAGAGCTCCTTGGTCTTCATGGTGCCACTTGCTTGGTGGTGCCCCTTGCTTAGTGGTGTTGCAGTCTCTGGGCCTTTCAGAACAAGTGTGTGTATATATACTGAGATCATGTGACACCTTAGATTGCACACAGTTGGACGTTATTTAACTAATTGTGACTTCTGAAGGTAATTGGTTACACCAGATCTTATTTAGGGGCTTCATAGCAAAGGGGGTGAATACATATGCACGCACCACTTTTCCATGATTTATTGTTTAGAATTTTTTGAAACAAGTAATTTTTTTCATTTAACTTCACCAATTTGGACTATTTTGTGTATGTCCATTACATGAAATCCAAATAATAATCAATTTAAATTACAGGTTGTAATGCAACAAAATAGGAAAAACGCCTAGGGGGATAAATGCTTCTGCAAGGCACTGTACATTTAACCACCCAACCAAATGTATTGATCTCTATTAGACTGGCTAGCTAAGCACACCTAACATGACGATTTCAATATTGTCAGTTTGCTGTTAGCTAACTAGTGTCACTAAATTGGCAGCAAGATTGCTAGCCAGCTGAGACTGTGAACCAACTAATCAACCATAGACGATTTATAGACATTCATCATTGCTACCAAACAGAGAGCGAGTTAGCTATATCGACAATTCTATTTTTAGTAAAGGAGTGTTTTCCAGACAAGGGGGGAATAGATGGCTGCCGAATTGAGATACCGAATAAGAGTAATTTACGTTAGCTAATGACAGTCAAAGATAGAACGAACAAACCAACATGTTTACTCTGCCAGTCTAGCAGTGACTCCAGGATGCTGACCTTCTAGGCAGAGTTGCAAAGAAGTCCAGTGTCTGTTCTTTTGCCCATCTTAATCTTTTATTTTTATTGGCCAGTCTGAGATATGGCATTCCGGAGTCGCCTCTTTTTTTTTTTTTTTTTTTTTTTTGTCATTTAGCAGACGCGCTTATCCAGAGCGACTTACAGGAGCAATTAGGGGTTAAGTGCCTTGCTCAAGGGCACATCGACAGATATTTCACCTAGTCAGCTTGGGGATTAGAACCAGGGACCTTTCGGTTACTGGCACAACGCTCTTAACCACTAAGCTACCTGCCGCCTCTTCACTGTTGACAGTGTTTTTTCGGGGACTATTTAATGAAGCTGCCAAACTAGAGACACTAATGTATTTGTCCTCTTGCTTAGTTGTGCACCGGGGCCTCCCACTCCTCTTTCTATTCTGGTTAGAGCCAGTTTGCGCTGTTCTGTGAAGGCAGTAGTACACAGCGTTGTACGAGATCTTCAGTTTCTTGGCAATTTCTCGCATAGCCTTCATTTCTCAGAACAAGAATTGACTGACGAGTTTCAGAAGAAAGTTCTTTGTTTCTGGCCATTTTGATCCTGTAATCGAACCTATTTTGTGCCTCTATAGTCCAGTTTCCATGACAACCATCTACCTGCGCTGTTATTTCCTCTATTTCCTTCATTAGTCTAATCTCTTTTTGACCTGAACTGCTTTTATTTTAATGATGAGTTTTGAATGGCCTCTGAAAATACATTTTAAAAGTGTCCCATGCAGTAAGGGGATCTGCTGTACCTATGTGGTGTAGAAATAAAGTCAATTATGAATTATTTTGTCTTAGTTAAGAACAAGTTGTCATCCAGTAGGCTTTGATTAAATTTCCAATATCCCCGTCCACGTGGAAATTCTGTAAGAGTTATATGGAGGCCAATTAGATGGGGGTTCGATCGCATTCTGTCTCCTATTAATACTTTTAAAACTTTTGATGCCAGCAAGAATGAGACCAGGAAGTAATCAAGACGGCTAGCTTGATTAAGCCTCCATGTATATCTCACTAGGTCAGGGTTTTTCAGCCTCCATATATCCACTAGTTCTAATGTATCCATGATATTCGTGATCTCCTTAAGTGCTTGAGGGTGATAGTTTGTAGTGTGATTTCCTTTACGATCCATTGAGGTACTTAAAACCGTATTATAATCTCCCACCATAATAATAGATTCATTCGTTGCTTGTGAGCTCAATAGATTATTATATATATTTTCGAAGAAGTGAATCATGATTATTTGGCCCATTAATTAGCCAGATCTGTTTTTGGTCCAATAGCATATTTAAAAGAATCCATCTTCCTTGAGGATCTGTTTTCACAGTTTGCACAATTGGATAAAAATGTGTATTAATTAATATAATCACCCCTTTTTTTGTTTGGTTTATTTGCCCATGACAAAAATATATATTTCTCCCTCTGTCCATTTTCCACCCAACCTAATCTATATTTGTAAAGTGAGTTTCCTGTAAACAATAGATATTATATTCTTTCTCTTTTAGCCAGGTAAAAATTGATCTTCTTTTAGCTAATGTTAGGTTACCTCTAACTGAGACTCCATCATTTCTCAGCTGTTGTCGAAATGGATTCCCCATCAGTTCAGCCTGAAAATCCCTCTGATAATATTTGGCATCATTCTTGATAGCCACTGGCAGAATCTCTGGTAAACGGTGAAAGATAATTATTGTAATTATTTTTGCGCTTGTTTGTAATTAGCCCAGCCAGACCCACAACACCACACGGGCATGATGACAAACATGAGTGAAAATCAAACGTTCCAATATATATATATATTTTTTTACTGTTGGTCGTTCTAAGTAAACAACGCCTTTATTCCAGTTTGTGGCCACGCCCCTGGCCACGCCCCCTCAAGCTAGCATGTATCAGCATTCGCTATGAATGCCGGACGTTGTGGTTCACTATGAGCGGACGAATACACAGGGAGCCGAATCTTAACCGATTCTACCAGTGAAATTAAAATGTTCTAGCTTGTGGTTTGGATAAATGTGATGTTTATGATAATATGTAATGTTTTAATATAGTAATTACTATATGCTGTGGCAATTTCAGGTTGAGCCGACGTATACTGTGAATGCAGACTCCGCAAATATTCTCACGATTCTATGTGTATTGCGATAAACATATTGCTCACTATATGTCTGCTGCGGAAAGACGAGAGCGCGTGAGAAAATTAGTTTTGATCAGTCATTGAAATAAAAGTGCTGAAAATATGTTGGCTTACTATTTTAAAAAGACGGAGAACAAGCTGTAGGATGGATCATGCTGCAGGTACAGCGCAACTAGCTGACGCTTACCTACCAACTAACTAGCTAAACTACTAGCCAACCAGCTGACGCTACCTACCAACTAATTCAGCTAAACTACTAGCTAACTAGCTGACGCTACCTACCAACTAACTAGCAAACTATAGCCAACTAGCCGACGCTACCTACCAACTAACTAGCTAAACTACTAGCCAACTAGCTGACGCTACCTACCAACTAACTAGCTAAACTACTAGCCAACTAGCTGACGCTACCTACCAACTAACTAGCTAAACTACTAGCCAACTAGCCGACGCTACCTACCAACTAACTAGCTAAACTACTAGCCAACTAGCTGACGCTAAATAAATATGGATTTTTATCATCCCAAAATAATATTGTGATTATGTAACCGTATCAATTCCAGCCTGCCCCCCCCCCCCCAATCACTATCTTCAGCGCTATTGTCAAGGAAGGTTCAACAGCCGCTCCAGTCCTAACACTCGTGATGCTGTAGGCCAACTCAGTTTTACAGTCCAGTTTTAGGCCAGCTTATAACTTACATAAACTGTAGGCTACAAGAAAGGGGCAACTGCCTAAACCCAGCACCATAGCCTAATGGTGTATGCTATGCCTAGCTAGGATTTATCCTGATTTCCGCATTCTCCTGGCTCCTACATAACCCTAGCAGAGTTGTAAACATGGCCTACGTGCCTGGGTTAATGTGTGTGTGTGTTCAAAGCCTATAGACAGGTGTTGTCCAGGTGTGTTATTGTAAAAGCCCTGATAAACCTTAATCTCCTCACCCTTATTAACCTGTGCAAACAGCACACATATCTCCATTGTAGTTGACATAACCCTTCATCTCATTCAGTAATAAAGAATTCATTAGTGTTAGCTGAGGTGTGTGTGTTTTAGCTTCCAGGAGGCTAATTCAATGTGGTGGTAGCGTAAACCTGAGGTGTGTGGGCAGCAGTAACAGACTCGGGTAATACAGCTGAATGGTTGGTTGGAGTGGAGGCGGTAACAGACTCGGGTAATACAGCTGAATGGTTGGTTGGAGTGGAGTGGTCACTTGAACAGGCGGTCTCATTGTCCTACAACAGCTTGCTTTGTGCTGCAAGGCCTTGTTTCATATGCTGAGAGGGAGAAGTGCTCTTTGAAACCTAATTCTCTCATCTAGGACCCTACATGGGTACCCTAATAATCATTCCTTCATCTAGGACCCTACATAGGTAGCCTAATAATCATTATTTCATCAAGGACCCTACATAGGTATCCTATTAATCATTCCTTCATCTAGGACCCTACATACAGTTGAAGTCGAAAGTTTACATACACTTAGGTTGGAGTCAATAAAACTAGTTTTTCAACCACTCCACACATTTCTTGTTAACAAACTATAGTTTTGGCAAATCGGTTAGGACATCTACTTTGTGCATGACGAAGTAATTTTTCCAATAATTGTTTACAGACAGATTATTTCACTTATAATTCACTGTATCACAATTCCAGTGGGTCAGAAGTTTACATACACTAAGTTGACTGTGCCTTTAAACAGCTTGGAAAATTCCAGAAAAATGATGTCATGGCTTTAGAAGCTTTTGATAGGCTAATTGACATCATTTGAATCAATTGAGGTGTACCTGTGGATGTATTTCAAGGCCTACCTTCAAACTCAGTGCCCTCTTTGCTTGACATCATGGGAAAATCAAAAGAAATCAGCCAAGACCTCAGAAAAGAAATTGTAGACCTCCACAAGTCTGGTTAATCCTTGGGAGCAATTGCCAAACGCCTGAAGGTACCACGTTCATCTGTACAAACAATAGCACGCAAGTACACTGCTCAAAAAAATAAAGGTAACACTAAAATAACACATCCTAGATCTGAATGAATGAAATAATCTTATTAAATACTTTTTTCTTTACATAGTTGAATGTGCTGACAACAAAATTACACAAAAATTATCAATGGAAATCAAATTTATCAACCCATGGAGGTCTGGATTTGAGTCACTCTCAAAATAAAGTGGAAACTGACACTACAGGCTGATCCAACTTTGATGTAATGTCCTTAAAACAAGTCAAAATGAGGTCAGTAGTGTGTGTGGACTCCACGTGCCTGTATGACCTCCCTACAACGCCTGGGCATGCTCCTGATGAGGTGGCGGATGGTCTCCTGAGGGATCTCCTCCCAGAGCTGGACTAAAGCATCCGCCAACTCCTGGACACCTTCAAAACCAGTCCTTTTATTGGGGGTGTCTTGCTAATCACCTATAATTTCCACCTGTTGTCTATTCCATTTGCACAACAGCATGTGACATTTATTGTCAATCAGTGTTGCTTCCTAAGTGGACAGTTTGATTTCACAGAAGTGTGATTGACTTGGAGTTACATTGTGTTGTTTAAGTGTTCCCTTTATTTTTTGAGCAGTGTATAAACACCATGGGACCATGCAGCTGTCATACCGCTCAGGAAGGAGACGCGTTCTGTCTCCTAGAGATGAACGATACTTGGTGCTAAAAGTGCAAATCAATCCCAGAACAACAGCAAAGGACCTTGTGAAGATGCTGGAGGAAACAGGTACAAAAGTATCTATATCCACAGTAAAACGAGTCCTATATCGACATAACCTGAAAGGCCGCTCAGCAAGGAAGAAGCCACTGCTCCAAAACCGCCAGAAAAAAGCCAGACTACGGTTTGCAACTGCACACGGGGACAAACATCGTACTTTTTGGAGAAATGTCCTCTGGTCTGATGAAACAAAAATAGAACTGTTTGGCCATAATGACCATCGTTATGTTTGGAGGAAAAAGGGGGCACTTGCAAGCCGAAGAACCCCATCCCAACCGTGAAGCACGGGGGTGGCAGCATCATGCTGTGGGGGTGCTTTGTTGCAGGAGGGACTGGTGTACTTCACAAATTAGATGGCATCATGAGGAAGGAAAATTATGTGGATATATTGAAGCAACGTCTCAAGACATCAGTCAGGAAGTTAAAGCTTGGTCGCAAATGGGTCTTCCAAATGAACAGTGACCCCAAACATACTTCCAAAGTTGTGGCAAAATGGCTTAAGGACAACAAAGTCAAGGTATTGGAGTGGCCATCACAAAGCCCTGACCTCAATCCCTATAGAACATTTGTGGGCAGAACTGAAAAAAGTGTGTGCGAGCAAGGAGGCCTACAAACCTGACTGTTACACCAGCTCTGACAGGAGGAATGGGCCAAAATTCATCCAATTTATTGTGGGAAGCTTGTGGAAGGCTACCCGAAACGTTTGACCCAAGTTAAACAATTTAAAGGCAATGCTACCAAATACTAACTGAGTGTATGTAAACCTTCTGACTCTCTCTCTCTCTGACTCTCTCTCTCTCTCTCTCTGACTCTCTCTGACTCTCTCTCTCTGACTCTCTCTCTGACTCTCTCTCTCACAGGTCTAGGTCAGGATGACAGATGGTGACTAGATCAGACACTATGGAGATCCCTATCAACAGTAACGGAGACACAGGGACGCTGCCGGAGGACGACAGACTTGAACAGGTGACACAACCCGTAAAACACCCCGCTCTCGTCAAGTACTGACCCCACCTGTCTCTCTCTCTCTCTCTCTCTCTCTCCTCAAATACTGACCCCACCTGCTCTCTCTCTCTCTCTCTCTCTCTACTCTAATACTGACCCCACCTGTCTCTCTCTCTCTCTCCTCAAATACTGACCCCACCTGTCTCTCTCTCTCTCTCTATCTCTCTCCTCAAATACTGACCCCACCTGTCTCTCTCTCTCTCTATCTCTCTACTCTAATACTGACCCCACCTGTCTCTCTCTCTCTCCTCAAGTACTGACCCCACCTGTCTCCCTTCCCATCACCAATCACATCAAATATTTAGCCAATAATTGGGCTGCGTGTGTAAACACAGCCTTTGTGGCTGGGACCAGATTTAGACTACAGTACTGGAGGTTTTCCTACCGAAACAACTGACTCTATTTCGCCTTAGTAGAACAACACCTCTCACCATGCAGGCTAGGAGCACAAGGTCCAACAGTTTAGTTAGGCTGACAGAATCTCGCTGGTAGAATCTCTACTAGAATCTAGCTGGTAGAATCTGTACTAGTTGATATAATGTAGCTGGTAGAATCGGTACTAGTTGACAGAATCTAGCTGGTAGAATCTGTACTAGTTGACAGAATCTAGCTGGTAGAATCTGTACTAGTTGATATAATCTAGCTGGTAGAATCGGTACTAGTTGACAGAATCTAGCTGGTAGAATCTGTACTAGTTGGTAGAATCTAGCTGGTAGAATCTGTACTAGTTGACAGAATCTAGCTGGTAGAATCTGTACTAGTTGACAGAATCTAGCTGGTAGAATCTGTACTAGTTGATATAATGTAGCTGGTAGAATCGGTACTAGTTGACAGAATGTAGCTGGTAGAATCTGTACTAGTTGATATAATCTAGCTGGTAGAATCGGTACTAGTTGACAGAATCTAGCTGGTAGAATCTGTACTAGTTGATAGAATCTAGCTGGTAGAATCTGTACTAGTTGATAGAATCTAGCTGGTAGAATCTGTAGTAGCAGCAGGCTCTGTATCTGAGGGAACATACTCTGGGATGTCACCTTTTGCAGTTCCACGGTGTCCATGGGAATATATAGTCCCGTGAACAGGTGACATGGCTATTAGCAGACTGGTGTCATGGCTCAGCTAGACTGTTTGTTTTATCTCTGTGGGTTTATGACAAACAGTTTGAGAGGTATTGCCTAACAGAAGTTACTAGTGTGGTTAAGTGTCAATTCAGGAGTAAGGTTGGACCGGAGGATCCTTTTGAATCTGATAACGTAAGTAAAGAGTTGTCAGTGTAAAGTGTCATGTCTTGACGTAGGCGATGTGAAACGCTCTTCTAGTAGGGACTAGTTTAGAAGGTGCTCCCTCAGATTTTATAACCACATTTACATTTAAGTCATTTAGCAGACGCTCTTATCCAGAGCGACTTACAAATTGGTGCATTTAAGTTAGGATAGCCAGTGGGACAACCACCACTGGGGGGGGGGGGTGTAGAAGGATTACTGTTAGACTATTCCAGGTATTCCTTAAAGAGGTAGGGTTTCAAGTGTCTCCGGAAGGTGGTCAGTGACTCCGCTGTCCTGGCGTCGTGAGGGAGCTTGTTCCACCATTGGGGTGCCAGAGCAGCGAATAGCTTTGATTGGGCTGAGTGGGAACTGTGCTTCCGTAGAGGTAGGGGGGCCAGCAGGCCAGAGGTGGATGAACGTAGTGCCCTCGTTTGGGTGTAGGGTCTGATCAGAGCCTGAAGTTAAGGAGGTGCCGTTCCCCTCACAGCTCCGTAGGCAAGCACCATGGTCTTGTAGTAGATGGAGCTTCGAATTCTTCCATATGGTGTGATACTACTACGACTGGAAACTATGGCCTTATCAACATGTTTGCATTCTGCTAGCTATAAGGTATGTAGCCATACTCTCCTAGATTAGAGATTACGTGAGTGGAAGGAGGTGTGATGGTTGTATCAGTGTGTAACAGGGTTTTGTGTGGTCTAACAGCCCGCCCTAAAGCACACCTTGTTGGACAAATACAACCCAGGTTAACAGGGACAGCAGATCCGGGAGGGAGGGAGGGAGAGAGGTAGAGTAGAGAGAGGGGGGTAGAGTAGAGAGAGGGGGGTAGAGTAGGGAGAGGGGTAGAGTAGCGAGAGAGAGAGAGAGATCACTTTTGTTTATGATCTACTTCACTTGCTTTGGCAATGTTAACATACAGTGGGGAAAAAAAGTATTTAGTCAGCCACCAATTGTGCAAGTTCTCCCACTTAAAAAGATGAGGCCTGTAATTTTCATCATAGGTACACGTCAACTATGACAGACAAAATGAGAAAAACAAATCCAGAAAATCACGTTGTAGGATTTTTTTATGAATTTATTTGCAAATTATGGTGGAAAATAAGTATTTGGTCAATAACAAAAAGTTTCTCAATACTTTGTTATATACCCTTTGTTGGCAATGACACAGGTCAAACGTTTTCTGTAAGTCTTCACAAGGTTTTCACACACTGTTGCTGGTATTTTGGCCCATTCCTCCATGCATATCTCCTCTAGAGCAGTGATGTTTTGGGGCTGTCGCTGGGCAACACGGACTTTCAACTCCCTCCAAAGATTTTCTATGGGGTTGAGATCTGGAGACTGGCTAGGCCACTCCAGGACCTTGAAATGCTTCTTACGAAGCCACTCCTTCGTTGCCCGGGCGGTGTGTTTGGGATCATTGTCATGCTGAAAGACCCAGCCACGTTTCATCTTCAATGCCCTTGCTGATGGAAGGAGGCTTTCACTCAAAATATCACGATACATGGCCCCATTCATTCTTTCCTTTACACGGATCAGTCGTCCTGGTCCCTTTGCAGAAAAACAGCCCCAAAGCATGATGTTTCCACATCCATGCTTCACAGTAGGTATGGTGTTCTTTGGATGCAACTCAGCATTCTTTGTCCACCAAAAAGTTATATTTTGGTTTCATCTGACCATATAACATTCTCCCAATCCTCTTCTGGATCATCCAAATGCACTCTAGCAAACTTCAGACGGGCCTGGACATGTACTGGCTTAAGCAGGGGGACACGTCTCGCACTGCAGGATTTGAGTCCCTGGCGGCGTAGTGTGTTACTGATGGTAGGCTTTGTTACTTTGGTCCCAGCTCTCTGCAGGTCATTCACTAGGTCCCCTCGTGTAGTTCAGGGATTTTTGCTCACCATTCTTGTGATCATTTTGACCCCACGGGGTGAGATCTTGCGTGGAGCCCCAGATCGAGGGAGATTATCAGTGGTCTTGTATGTCTTCCATTTCCTAATAATTGCTCCCACAGTTGATTTCTTCAAACCAAGCTGCTTACCTATTGCAGATTCAGTCTTCCCAGCCTGGTGCAGGTCTACAATTTTGTTTCTGGTGTCCTTTGACAGCTCTTTGGTCTTGGTCATAGTGGAGTTTGGAGTGTAACTGTTTCAGGTTGTGGACAGGTGTCTTTTATACTGATAACAAGTTCAAACAGGTGCCATTAATACAGGTAACGAGTGGAGGACAGAGGAGCCTCTTAAAGAAGAAGTTACAGGTCTGTGAGAGCCTAAAATCTTGCTTGTTTGTAGGTGACCAAAAACGAATTTTCCACCATAATTTGCAAATAAATTCATAAAAAATCCTACAATGTGATTTTCAGGGGAAAAAAATCCTCAATTTGTCTGTCATAGTTGACGTGTACCTACGATGAAATTTACAGGCCTCTCTCATCTTTTTAAGTGGGAGAACTTGCACAATTGGTGGCTGACTAAAATACTTTTTTTCCCCACTGTAGGTTTCCCATGCCAATAAAGCCCATTGAATTGAGCGTTTAAGGCAGTTAAACAGGCTGGTGTTTGCCAACCACACTGTGTTCTGTAGAGTAGTAAAAGCACACACTCTTATCAGGACTGAAAGCTGCTGTCTTTGTTAGCCAGAGGTTTGGTCAAACACTCAGCACACAGACCGAGACAGACAGACTGGAGGCCTACAGACCGAGACAGACAGACTGGAGGCCTACAGACCGAGACAGACAGACTGGAGGCCTACAGACCGAGACAGACAGACTGGAGGCCTACAGACCGAGACAGACAGACTGGAGGCCACAGACCGAGACAGACAGACTGGAGGCCTACAGACCGAGACAGACAGACTGGAGGCCTACAGACCCAGACAGACAGACTGGAGGCCTACAGACCCAGACAGACAGACTGGAGGCCTACAGACCCAGACAGACAGACTGGAGGCCTACAGACCGAGCCAGACAGACAGACTGGAGGCCTACAGACCCAGACAGACAGACTGGAGGCCTACAGACCGAGACAGACAGACTGGAGGCCTACAGACCGAGACAGACAGACTGGAGGCCTACAGACCCAGACAGACAGACTGGAGGCCTACAGACCCAGACAGACAGACTGGAGGCCTACAGACCGAGCCAGACAGACAGACTGGAGGCCTACAGACCGAGACAGACAGACTGGAGGCCTACAGACCGAGACAGACAGACTGGAGGCCTACAGACCCAGACAGACAGACTGGAGGCCTACAGACCGAGACAGACAGACTGGAGGCCTACAGACCCAGACAGACAGACTGGAGGCCTACAGACCCAGACAGACAGACTGGAGGCCTACAGACCCAGACAGACAGACAGACTGGAGGCCTACAGACCGAGCCAGACAGACAGACTGGAGGCCTACAGACCGAGACAGACAGACTGAGGCCTACAGACCGAGACAGACAGACTGGAGGCCTACAGACCGAGACAGACAGACTGGAGGCCTACAGACCCAGACAGACAGACTGGAGGCCTACAGACCCAGACAGACAGACTGGAGGCCTACAGACCCAGACAGACAGACTGGAGGCCTACAGACCGAGCCAGACAGACAGACTGGAGGCCTACAGACCCAGACAGACAGACTGGAGGCCTACAGACCCAGACAGACAGACTGGAGGCCTACAGACCCAGACAGACAGACTGGAGGCCTACAGACCGAGACAGACAGACTGGAGGCCTACAGACCGAGACAGACAGACTGGAGGCCTACAGACCCAGACAGACAGACTGGAGGCCTACAGACCCAGACAGACAGACTGGAGGCCTACAGACCGAGCCAGACAGACAGACTGGAGGCCTACAGACCGAGCCAGACAGACAGACTGGAGGCCTACAGACCGAGACGGACAGACTGGAGGCCTACAGACCCAGACAGACAGACTGGAGGCCTACAGACCCAGACAGACAGACTGGAGGCCTACAGACCGAGCCAGACAGACAGACTGGAGGCCTACAGACTGAGACAGACAGACAGACTGGAGGCCTACAGACCGAGACAGACAGACAGACTGGAGGCCTACAGACCGAGACAGACAGACAGACTGGAGGCCTACAGACCGAGACAGACAGACTGGAGGCCTACAGACCGAGACAGACAGACTGGAGGCCTACAGACCGAGACAGACAGACTGGAGGCCTACAGACCGAGACAGACAGACTGGAGGCCTACAGACCGAGACAGACAGACTGGAGGCCTACAGACCGAGACAGACAGACTGGAGGCCTACAGACCGAGACAGACAGACTGGAGGCCTACAGACCGAGACAGACAGACTGGAGGCCTACAGACCCAGACAGACAAACTGAGGCCTACAGACCCAGACAGAAGGGAGGACGACTGAGACAGACAGACAGACTGGAGGCCTACAGACTGAGACAGACAGACAGACTGGAGGCCTACAGACCGAGACAGACAGACTGGAGGCCTACAGACCGAGACAGACAGACTGGAGGCTTACAGACCCAGACAGACAGACAGACTGGAGGCCTACAGACCCAGACAGACAGACTGGAGGCACACAGACCGAGACAGACAGACTGGAGGCCTACAGACCCAGACAGACAGACAGACAGACTGGAGGCCTACAGACCGAGACAGACAGACAGACTGGAGGCCTACAGACCGAGACAGACAGACAGACTGGAGGCCTACAGTAAGCCTGCACCCCAAATGGCACCCTGTTCCCTTTATAGTGCACTACTTTTTATCCAGGACCCATAGGGCTCTGTTCAAATGTAGTGCACTATATAGGGAATAGGGTGCCATTTGGACACGGTGTAGCAGTGGTGTTGGAGTTGTTTCTCATCGGGGGTTAAAGAGTCAGTTATTTATTGTTCCTAGCTGAATATTAACAAATGTTGTCATAGCAACAAGGCCATTTTCTTCTGAAACTGCTATAACAATGTCCATGGAGTTTAAAACTAGTCCAGTTCTTCTCTCACCATTTTAATACTGGTCTATTAAACATATAGCACTTAGACATTGAAACGATGTCTGTGTTGGAGTGATCTAAATAATAGAGGGACACAGGGAGGTAGAGACGTATTAACACAGGGAGGTGGAGACGTATTGACACAGGGAGGTGGAGACGTATTGACACAGGGAGGTGGAGACGTATTGACACAGGGAGGTGGAGACGTATTGACACAGGGAGGTGGAGACGTATTGACACAGGGAGGTGGAGACGTGTTAACACAGGGAGGTAGAGACGTATTAACACAGGGAGGTAGAGACGTATTAACACAGGGAGGTGGAGATGTATTAACACAGGGAGGTGGAGACGTATTAACACAGGGAGGTGGAGATGTATTAACACAGGGAGGTGGAGACGATTAACACAGGGGAGGTGGAGGAACGTATTAACACAGGGAGGAGGTGGAGACGTATTAACACAGGGAGGAGGTGGAGACGTATTAACACAGGGAGGTGGAGACGTATTAACACAGGGAGGAGGTGGAGACGTATTAACACAGGGAGGAGGAGACGTATTAACACAGGGAGGAGGTGGAGACGTATTGACACAGGGGAGGTGGAGACGTATTAACACAGGGAGGTGGAGACGTATTAACACAGGGGAGGTGGGAGACGATTAACACAGGGAGGAGGTGGAGACGTATTAACACAGGGAGGTGGAGACGTATTAACACAGGGAGGTGGAGACGTATTAACACAGGGAGGTGGAGACGTATTAACACAGGGAGGAGGTGGAGACGTATTAACACAGGGAGGTGGAGACGTATTAACACAGGGAGGAGGTGGAGACGTATTAACACAGGGAGGTGGAGACGTATTAACACAGGGAGGAGGTGGAGACGTATTAACACAGGGAGGAGGTGGAGACGTATTGACACAGGGAGGTAGAGACGTATTAACACAGGGAGGTGGAGACGTATTAACACAGGGAGGTGGAGACGTATTAACACAGGGAGGTGGAGACGTATTGACACAGGGAGGTGGAGACGTATTAACACAGGGAGGAGGTGGAGACGTATTAACACAGGGAGGAGGTGGAGACGTATTAACACAGGGAGGTGGAGACGTATTAACACAGGGAGGTGGAGACGTGTTAACACAGGGAGGAGGTGGAGACGTATTAACACAGGGAGGTGGAGACAGATTAACACAGGGAGGTGGAGACGTATTAACACAGGGAGGAGGTGGAGACGTATTAACACAGGGAGGAGGTGGAGACGTATTAACACAGGGGAGGTGGAGATGTATTAACACAGGGGAGGTGGAGACGTATTAACACAGGGAGGTGGAGACGTATTGACACAGGGAGGTGGAGACGATTGACACAGGGGAGGTGGAGACGTATTAACACAGGGAGGAGGTGGAGACGTATTAACACAGGGGAGGTGGAGACGTATTGACACAGGGAGGTGGGAGACGTATTAACACAGGGGAGGTGGAGACGATTGACACAGGGAGGTAGAGACGTATTAACACAGGAGGTGGAGACGTATTAACACAGGGAGGTGGAGACGTGTTAACACAGGGAGGTGGAGACGTATTAACACAGGGGTGGTGGAGACGTATTAACACAGGGAGGTGGAGACGTATTAACACAGGGAGGTGGAGACGATTAACACAGGGAGGTGGAGACGTATTAACACAGGGAGGAGGTGGAGACGTATTAACACAGGGAGGTGGAGACGTATTGACACAGGGAGGTGGAGACGTATTAACACAGGGAGGTGGAGACGTATTAACACAGGGAGGTGGAGACGTATTGACACAGGGAGGTAGAGACGTATTAACACAGGGAGGTAGAGACGTATTAACACAGGGAGGTAGAGACGTATTAACACAGGGAGGTGGAGACGTATTAACACAGGGAGGTGGAGACGTATTAACACAGGGAGGAGGTGGAGACGTATTAACACAGGGAGGAGGTGGAGACGTATTAACACAGGGAGGTGGAGACGTATTAACACAGGGAGGTGGAGACGTATTAACACAGGGAGGTGGAGATGTATTAACACAGGGAGGTGGAGATGTATTAACACAGGGAGGTGGAGACGTATTAACACAGGGAGGTGGAGACGTATTAACACAGGGAGGTGGAGACGTATTAACACAGGGAGGTGGAGACGTATTAACACAGGGAGGTGGAGACGTATTAACACAGGGAGGTAGAGACGTATTAACACAGGGAGGTAGAGACGTATTAACACAGGGAGGTAGAGACGTATTAACACAGGGAGGTGGAGACGTGTTAACACAGGGAGGTGGAGACGTGTTAACACAGGGAGGTGGAGACGTATTGACACAGGGAGGTGGGGACGTATTGACACAGGGAGGTGGAGACGTATTGACACAGGGAGGTGGAGACGTGTTGACACAGGGAGGTGGAGACGTATTAACACAGGAGGTGGAGACGATTGACACAGGAGGTGGAGACGTATTAACACAGGGAGGTAGAGACGTATTAACACAGGGAGGTGGAGACGTATTAACACAGGGAGGTGGAGACGTATTAACACAGGGAGGTAGAGACGTATTAACACAGGGAGGTGGAGACGTATTAACACAGGGAGGTGGAGACGTATTAACACAGGGAGGTGGAGACGTATTAACACAGGGAGGTGGAGACGTATTGACACAGGGAGGTGGAGACGAATTAACACAGGGAGGTGGAGACGTATTAACACAGGGAGGTGGAGACGTATTGACACAGGGAGGTGGAGACGTATTAACACAGGGAGGAGGTGGAGACGTATTAACACAGGGAGGAGGTGGAGACGTATTAACACAGGGAGGAGGTGGAGACGTATTAACACAGGGAGGTGGAGACGTATTGACACAGGGAGGAGGTGGAGACGTATTAACACAGGGAGGAGGTGGAGACGTATTAACACAGGGAGGAGGTGGAGACGTATTAACACAGGGAGGAGGTGGAGACGTATTAACACAGGGAGGTGGAGACGATTAACACAGGGAGGTGGAGACGATTAACACAGGGAGGTGGAGACGTATTAACACAGGGAGGGTGGAGACGATATTAACACAGGGAGGTGGAGACGTGTTAACACAGGGAGGTGGAGACGTATTAACACAGGGGAGGTGGAGACGTATTAACACAGGGAGGTGGAGACGTATTAACACAGGGAGGTGGAGACGTATTATTA
>NW_025537461.1:0-33292 GCF_020615455.1 Coregonus clupeaformis
GATTTAACTGGATAGAACCTAAATGCAGACAAGGACACCAAGCCAGAGAAGTTTTAACAGGTTTATTATAATGTTAATAGTCCAGGTTTCAATAAATGGGGAAGGAGCAAGTCCAGGTTACAGGGAGGGTAAGATCAGGTAGAGGTAATATGGGAGTAAAGGAGAGGATAGTGGAGAGAGATGATGGAGGTGGCAGGAGAAGGGAGGAGGAGTAGGTCCAAATATATGGTTGTTTGAATGATCTGACGATGAGTGGAAAGTGATTAAAGGTGAGTGATATGGAATGATGAGCTGGAACCACTCCCGCACACCAGACTCACTGCATCAAGACAGACAGAGGGGAGAGGGAGAGCAGAGAGAGAGCTAGCCTAGCAGCAGTAGGGCCTAAGAGAAGACAGGGGGAAATAGGATGTAAATGAAACTCACGAACCAGAGCAGGATCCACAATGAAGCTCCTGGGCACCCAGGAACGTTCTCAGACATAACCCTCCCAATCCACCAGGTACTGGAAACCACGACCCCGGCGGCGAAAACATCCAGAAGTCGCCGGACAGTGGAGATCGGACCCCCACCCACGATCTTGGGCGGAGGAGGGGGACGAGAGGGCGGACAAAGGGAACCGAACAGGCTTAATTGGGAAACATGAAAGGGGAATGAACCCGAGGGAGGAGGAAGCGGTAGCTTAAGCGCAGGGGTTAACAAAGACAGTATTTGAAGTATAAAACGAGGGCATGACACAATGGAAGGTCGTGAACATATTTGACCAGGAGAGTAACCGGGAGCCTGGGAGTGACGGTTGGCTTGCCTCTGCAGTGTAGGAAGCCGGGACAGAGCTACCCTGGCCTTCCTCCAGACCTTGCAGGCAGGGGGCGCAGGTGGGACTGCACCGAGGGTAATCCGCAAGTCCCCTCCTCTTGGGAAGGGAACAGGGAGTTGATAACAGAGCACACAGAAAAGGAGACAAACCAGAGGAAGAGTAAGGTTATGAGCATATTCCACCCAGGGGAGCATGGAGCCCATGACCCAGGGTTAGACCCAGTGACACAGCGAAGTGGTTCATCTCCTGGTTCGCTCTTCGGCTTGCCCGTCTGGTCTGGGGGTGATATCAGAGGACAGGTGGATGTAATGCCCAAAGCTTTACAAAAAGTCACACCTGGGAGAAAATGGGATCTAGAGAAAATCCGTGGGTAGACATGAGAGAGGAACACATGTTCAACCAAAATATCAGCCGTCTCTGGCAGTGGGCAGTTTAGGTAGGGCCAAAAAAAGAGGAACTAGAAAAACATAATCACCGTAAGAATACAACAGATGAGGGGGAAGTCAGTGACAAAAATAGATATGCGACAGGGCCGGCTGGGTATAGGAGAGGTCGGAGATGACCAGCGGGGCCGGGTGTGGAGTTTTTACTTGCAGTGCACATACGTACAAGCAGCAATGAAGGCCGAGTGTCCGACCCATGTGCACCAGAACTTCCGTCAGACAAAGTAAGGGTCGCGAGACTGAGGGTGACAGGTAAGGGGGAGACGAGGGGAGCCTACTGGAAGTACGGGAGCGAGCAGACTCAGGGACAAACATCCGGTTAGGAGGACCCCCCCCAGGGTCAGCTTGATGATGTTGAGCCTGTCTAACAATCCCCCTCGATGTCACATGTGATGACTGCAATACTGCAGGTAGGAGGCAAAATGGGTTCAGGGTTATACCAGATAACACCGAATGAACACAAAGCAGGCTTGACGCTGCGGGACCCAGGACGGTAAGACAGAGAAAAATGAATTCAAAAAAATAGTGCCCACCTGGCTTGACGGGGTTGAGTGTTGGCTGATGGAGGTAAGCAGATTCTTATGAACCGCCCAAACGAAGAAGGGATGTTCCGCCCTCCAACCAATGTCGCACCGAGACAGCTTAACGGGAGCAGTTACGATTTCAAATCATAATTCTCTTGCCGAGAAAGTCTTGAGAGAAAAGCACAGGATGAGTTTGTTATTTAGGAGAAGTGAGACAACACTGCACTACCCCAGTGTCGGATGCATCCACCTCCACGACAAACTGGCGGTCGGGGTTCGGCTGCATCAGAATGGGAGCCGAGGCGAAGCGATGTTTCAGTTCTTCGAACGCTGATTCGGCCCCTTCATTCCAAGCGAACGGTCGTGAGAGATGGAGGTGAGAGCGGTGAGTGGCGCCGCAACGGCTGTAGTCCTTGATGAACTCCTAGAAGTTCGCAAACCCCAGGAATCGTTGAAGTTGTTTGCGGGTAGAGGGAGCTGGCCAGTCCGTGACAGCAGAGATCTTAGCTGGGTCCATCCGCAGCTCCCCCTGAGCTATGATGTAACCCAAAAAGAGGTCTCAGACACATGAAATTCACATTTCTCCATCTTCACAAACAGTTTGTTCTCCAACAACCTTTGCAACACCTGGCGCACATGCAGTTCATGTTCCTGGGAGGACTCTGAGAAAATCAAGATATCATCCAGATAGACAAAAACAAACCGATTCAACATGTCCCGAAGGACATCATTGACTAGTGCCTGAAAAACAGCAGGGGCATTAGACAACCCAAAAGGCATAACCCGATACTCAAAATGTCCCAAGGGGTGTGTTGAAGGCAGTCTTCCATTCATCACCCTTACGAATGCGCACCAGGTGATACGATTTCGTAGATCCAGTTTCGTAAAGATGGTAGCACCATGAAGGAGGGGAAAAGCAGAATTAATCAAAGGCAGAGAATACTTGTTCTTAATGGTGATGTTGTTAAGTCCACGGTAATCAATACAGGGTCTGAGGGTCTTATCCTTCTTAGCAACAAAAAAGAATCGCTACCTACAGGTGACGAGGAAGGACGCATAATACCTGCCGCCAAGGAGTCCCGAATGTAGTTCTCCCATAGCCTCCGTCTCCGGCCGGGAGAGATTGTACAGGCGACTGCTGGGGAGCGGGGCTCTGGCTGGAGGTCAATGGCGCAGTCGTAAGGCCGGTGAGGAGGAAGAGAAGTAGCTCTGTGTTTGCAGAAAACGGATGCCAGGTCATGATACACGTCAGGAACAGCAGAAAGATCCATGGACTCCAGTGGAGGTTGAGGCACAGTACTGGCAGGAGTCTGAGCAGAACACAAACAATTCACATGACAAAATGTGCTCCATTGAAACAATGCTACCTGTCACCCAATCAATGTGTGGATTGTGTTTTATGAGCCAGGGGATACCAAGGACCAGGGAGTCTGTGGGCAGTCGATAATATGGAATTGAATGTTCTCCGATGATTTCCCGACACTCTAAGACAAACAGGAACAGTCTGATGGGTAATGCGGGTCAACAATTGTCCATTTAGACCCTTAGCCTGCAGCGGACAGTCCATAGGAACAGTCTCCAAATCCATTTGTTGAGCCCACTCTCTATCCAAAAAGCTTTGGTCGGCACCAGAGTCAATCAACGCACTAACAGAGAAATTCTGGGACTGCCACTGGAGGGATGCCTGGAGCAGAATGCGGGGAGAAGAGGAAGAATCCGCTGCTCGGCTCACCAAAACTTCTCCCATAAATGATGAGCCGGCCCTTTTCCCGGACGAACTGGGCAGGAAGGAACGAAATGACCAGCTTCTCCACAATACAGGCAGACCCGAGCCTGAATACGGCGTGCACGCTCCTCTGAGGACAACCGTGAACGACCCACCTCCATGGCTTTCGGGTTCAGTGCTCCTCGTATCGACTTCGGGAAGACACGGTCTCCGTAGGGACGATGCAGGGAGGAGTTTGTTGATGACAGACAGGTTGCTTGGAACTAACACTCCTCTCCCTGGCGGCGCTCCCGAATCCGATTATCCAACCTGATAGTGAGTGAAATAAGATTATCCAGCGTAGGCGATTCATCATATGACACCAATTCATCTTTTAAAGTTTCAGACAAAGCATTGATGAACACTCCTTGTAATGCCGTCATTCCAACCACTCACTGCTGCTAAAGTCCGAAACTCCACTGCCATCTCCGCCACACTACGAGCCCCCTGTCGAAGAGAAAACAACCGTTTCGCAGCCTCCTTGCCTCGTGACGGGGTGGTCAAAAACCTTCCTCATCTCCCGTGGTGAAGGCCACGTGAAGCGTTGCAAATGTCCGACTGACTCTCCCAGACCGCGGATCCCCAGGCACGAGCGGAACCGCTAGTAGAGTTGATAAGGTAGGCAATACGGGCTCTTTCTGGAGGCGTAGGTGAGGGGCTGTTGTTCAAACACTAACGAGCATTGAGTCAAAAAATCGCCACAGGTTCCCATGTTCCCGTCATAGCGCTCTGGAGCAGGAACAAAAGGTCTCTCTGATCTGGGCTGAAGGGGTAGTAAGGGCAGACACTTGATTGGTGAGTAATTGAACCTGATTAAGCAGCACCTGACTGTCCTCAGCAATCGTCTTAAACAGGGTATCATGTTGGCCAAGTAGAATGCCCTGATTGGCTATGGCAGTCCAAATTTGAGTGCACTCTGGGGTGGTATCCGAGCTACTGTCTGCTGGGTTCATGTTGGTCAGATCATACGTTGATGATTTAACTGGATAGAACCCAAATGCAGACAAGTACACCAAGCCAGAGAAGTTTTAACAGGTTTATTATAATGTTCAATAGTCCAGGTTTCCAATAAATGGGGGAAGAGCAAGTCCAGGCTTACAGGGAGGGTACAGATCCAGGTCAGGGCAGGTGTGGTGACCGAATGTCCTAGTGTCCGTGGTGAGTCCAAAGGAGAGGCCCGATAGTGGAGAGCAGGATGGTGGTGGCAGGAGTGAAGCGGAGGCAGGAGTCAGGTTCCAAAATATGGTTGTCTTGACTATGATCTGACGATGAGTGGAAAGTTTGACCGGGTCTTAAAGGCTGAGGTGATTATGGTGAATGAGCTGCAGCTGGAACCCTGACTCCCGCACACCAGACTTCACTCCTGCAATCAAGGACAGACAGAGGGGAGGGGGAGAGCAGAGAGAGAGCTACCTAGCAGCAGTAGGCCTAACACTTACCCAGAAAGACTCACAGCTGCAGCCCCTCTTACCCAGAAAGACTCACAGCTGCAGCCCCTCTTACCCAGAAAGACTCAAAGCAGTAGCCTCTCTTAAACAGAAAGACTCACAGCTGCAGCCCCTCTTACCCAGAAAAATTCACAGCTGTAGCTTCTATTACCCAGAAAGACTCACAGCGGTAGCCCCTCTTACCCAGAAATACTCACAGTTGTAGCCTCTCTTACCCAGAAAGACTCACAGATGTAGCCCCTCTTACCCAGAAAGACTCACAGCTGTAGCTCCTCTTATCCAGAAAGACTCACAGCTGTAGGCCCTCTTACCCAGAAAGACTCACAGCTGTAGCCTCTCTTACCCAGAAAGACTCACAGCTGTAGCTTCTCTTACCCAGAAAGACTCACAGCTGTAGCCCCTCTTACCCAGAAAGACTCACAGCTGTAGCTTCTCTTACCCAGAAAGACTCACAGCTGTATCCTCTCTTACACAGAATGCCTCACATCTGTAGCTTCTCTTACCAAGAATGACTCACAGCTGTAGCTTCTCTTACCCAGAAAGACTCACAGCTGTAGCTTCTCTTATCCAGAAAGACTCACAGCTGTAGCCCCTCTTACTCAGAAAGACTCACAGCTGTAGCTCCTCTTACCCAGAAAGACTCACAGCTGTAGCTTCTCTTACCCAGAAAGACTCACAGCTGTAGCCCCTCTTACCCAGAAAGACTCAGAGCTTTAACCTCTCTTACCCAGAAAGACTCACAGCTGTAGCCCCTCTTACCCAGAAAGACTCACAGCTGTAGCCCCTCTTATCCAGAAAGACTCATAGCTGTAGCCCCTCTTACCCAGAAAGACTCACCGCTGCAGGCCCTCTTACCCAGAAAGACTCACAGCTGCAGCCCTTCTTACCCAGAAAGACTCAGAGCTGTAGCCCCTCTTACCCAGAAAGACTCAAAGCAGTAGCCCCTCTTACCCAGAAAGACTCACAGCTGTAGCCCCTCTTACCCAGAAAGACTCATAGCTGTAGCCCCTCTTACCCAGAAAGACTCACAGCTGTAACCCCTCTTAACCAGAACGACTCAAAGCAGTAGCCCCTCTTACCCAGAAAGACTCAGAGCTGTAACCCCTCTTACCCAGAAAGACTCATAGCTGTAGCCCCTCTTACCCAGAAATAATCACAGCTGTAGCCTCTCTTACCCAGAAAGACTCATAGCTGTAGCCCCTCTTACCCAGAAATAATCACAGCTGTAGCCCCTCTTACCCAGAAATAATCACAGCTGTAACCCCTCTTACCCAGAAAGACTCACAGCTGTAGCTTATCTTACCCAGAAAGACTCAAAGCTGTAGCCCCTCTTACCCAGAAAGACTCACAGCTGTAGCCCCTCTTACCCAGAAAGACTCACAGCTGTAGCTTATCTTACCCAGAAAGACTCAAAGCTGTAGCCCCTCTTACCCAGAAAGACTCACAGCTGTAACCCCTCTTACCCAGAAATAATCACAGCTGTAACCCCTCTTACCCAGAAAGACTCACAGCTGTAACCCCTCTTACCCAGAAAGACTCATAGCTGTAGCCCCTCTTACCCAGAAAGACTCACAGCTGTAGCCCCTCTTACCCAGAAAGACTCAGAGCTGTAACCCCTCTTACCCAGAAAGACTCAAAGCAGTAGCCCTCTTACCCAGGAAAGACTCACAGCTGTAGCGCTTCATACCCAGAAAGACTCACAGCTGTAGCCCCTCTTACCCAGAAAGACTCACAGCTGTAACCCTCTTACACAGAAAGACGCATAGCTGTAGCCCTCTTACCCAGAAAAGACTCACAGCTGCAGCCCCTCTTACCCAGAAAGACTCACAGCTGTAGCCCTCTTACCCAGAAAGACTAACAGCTGTAGCGCTTCATACCCAGAAAGACTCAGAGCTGTAACCCCTCTTACCAAGAAAGACTGACAGCTGTAGCCCCTCTTACCCAGAAAGACTCACAGCTGTAGCGCTTCATACCCAGAAAGACTCAGAGCTTTAACCCCTCTTACCCAGAAATAATCACAGCTGTAGCCCCTCTTACCCAGAAAGACTCACAGCTGTAGCTTCTATTACCCAGAAAGACTCACAGTTGTAGCCTCTCTTACCCAGAAAGACTCACAAATGTAGCCCCTCTTACCCAGAAAGACTCACAGCTGTTGCTCCTCTTATCCAAAAAGACTCACAGCTGTAGGCCCTCTTACCCAGAAAGACTCACAGCTGCAGCACCTCTTACCCAGAAAGACTCACAGCTGTAGCACCTCTTACCCAGAAAGACTCACAGCTGTTGCGCTTCATACCCAGAAAGACTCAGAGCTTTAACCCCTCTTACCCAGAAATACTCACAGTTGTAGCCTCTCTTACCCAGAAAGACTCACAGATGTAGCCCCTCTTACCCAGAAAGACTCACAGCTGTAGCTCCTCTTATCCAAAAAGACTCACAGCTGTAGGCCCTCTTACCCAGAAAGACTCACAGCTGCAGCCCCTCTTACCCAGAAAGACTCACAGCTGTAGCCCCTCTTACCCAGAAAGACTCACAGCTGTAGCGCTTCACACCCAGAAAGACTCAGAGCTTTAACCCCTCTTACCCAGAAATACTCACAGTTGTAGCCTCTCTTACCCAGAAAGACTCACAGATGTAGCCCCTCTTACCCAGGAAGACTCACAGCTGTAGCTCCTCTTATCCAAAAAGACTCACAGCTGTAGGCCCTCTTACCCAGAAAGACTCACAGCTGTAGCCTCTCTTACCCAGAGTGACTCACAGCTGTAGCTTCTCTTACCCAGAAAGACTCACAGCTGTAGCTTCTCTTACCCAGAAAGACTCACAGCTGTAGCCTCTCTTACCCAGAAAGACTCACAGCTGTAGCTTCTCTTACCCAGAAAGACTCACAGCTGTAGATTCTCTTACCCAGAAAGACTCACACCTGTAGCCCCTCTTACCCAGAAAGACTCAGAGCTTTAGCCCCTCTTACCTAGAAAGACTCACAGCTGTAGCTTCTCTTACCCAGAAAGACTCACAGCTGTATCCTCTCTTACACAGAATGCCTCACAGCTGTAGCTTATCTTACCCAGAATGACTCACAGCTGTAGCTTCTCTTACCCAGAAAGACTCACAGCTGTAGCTTCTCTTACCCAGAAAGATTCACAGCTGTAGACCCTCTTACCCAGAAAGACTCACAGCTGTAGCTCCTCTTATCCAGAAAGACTCACAGCTGTAGGCCCTCTTACCCAGAAAGACTCACAGCTGTAGCCTCTCTTACCCAGAGTGACTCACAGCTGTAGCTTCTCTTACCCAGAAAGACTCAAAGCTGTAGCTTCTCTTACCCAGAAAGACTCACAGCTATAGCCCCTCTTTCCCAGAATTACTCAGAGCTTTAACCTCTCTTACCCAGAAAGACTCACAGCTGTAGCCCCTCTTACCCTGAAAGACTCACAGCTGTAGCCCCTCTTATCCAGAAAGACTCATAGCTGTTGCCCCTCTTACCCAGAAAGACTCACCGCTGCAGCCCCTCTTACCCAGAAAGACTCACAGCTGTAGCCCCTCTTACCCAGAAAGACTCACAGCTGTAGCGCTTCATACCCAGAAAGACTCAGAGCTGTAGCTTCTATTACCCAGAAAGACTCACAGCTGTAGCCCCTCTTACCCAGAAAGACTCACAGCTGTAGCTTCTATTACCCAGAAAGACTCACAGCTGTAGCACCTCTTACCCAGAAATACTCACAGTTATAGCCTCTTTTACCCAGAAAGACTCACAGATGTAGCACCTCTTACCCAGAAAGACTCACAGCTGTAGGCCCTCTTACCCAGAAAGACTCACAGCTGTAGCCTCTCTTACCCAGAAAGACTCACAGCTGTAGCTTCTCTTACCCAGAAAGACTCACAGCTGTAGCTTCTCTTACCCAGAAAGACTCACAGCTGTAGCCCCTCTTACCCAGAAAGACTCAGAGCTTTAGCCCCTCTTACCCAGAAAGACTCACAGCTGTAGCTTCTCTTACCCAGAAAGACTCACAGCTGTATCCTCTCTTACACAAAATGCCTCACAGCTGTAGCTTCTCTTACCCAGAATGAGTCACAGCTGTAGCTTCTCTTACCCAGAAAGACTCACAGCTGTAACCCCTCTTAACCAGAAAGACTCAAAGCAGTAGCCCCTCTTACCCAGAAAGACTCAGAGCTGTAACCCCTCTTACCCAGAAAGACTCATAGCTGTAGCCCTCTTACCCAGAAATAATCAGCAGCTGTAGCCTCTCTTACCCAGAAAGACTCATAGCTGTAGCCCCTCTTACCCAGAAATAATCACAGCTGTAGCCCCTCTTACCCAGAAATAATCACAGCTGTAACCCCTCTTACCCAGAAAGACTCACAGCTCTAGCCCCTCTTACCCAGAAAGACTCATAGCTGTAGCCCCTCTTACCCAGAAAGACTCACAGCTGTAGCCCCTCTTACCCAGAAAGACTCAGAGCTGTAACCCCTCTTACCCAGAAAGACTCAAATCAGTAGCCCCTCTTACCCAGAAAGACTCACAGCTGTAGCGCTTCATACCCAGAAACACTTCAGCTGTTGCAATTCTTACCCAGAAAGACTCACAGCTGTAGCCCCTCTTACCCAGAAGTACTCACAGCTGTAACCCCTCTTACTCAGAAAGACTCACAGCTGTAGCCCCTCTTACCCAGAAAGACGCATAGCTGTAGCCCCTCTTTCCCAGAAAGACTCACAGCTGCAGCCCTCTTACCCAGAAAGACTCACAGCTGTAGCCCCTCTTACCCAGAAAGACCCCAACAGCTGTAGCGCTTCATACCCTGGAAAGACTCAGAGCTGTAACCCCTCTTACCAAGAAAGACTCACAGCTGTAGCCCCTCTTACCCAGAAAGACTCACAGCTGTAGCGCTTCATACCCAGAAAGACTCAGAGCTTTAACCTCTCTTACCCAGAAATAATCACAGCTGTAGCCCCTCTTACCCAGAAAGACTCACAGCTGTAGCATCTCTTACCCAGAAAGACTCACAGCAGTATCCTCTCTTACCCAGTAAGACTCACAGCTGCAGCCCCTCTTACCCAGAAAGACTCAAAGCAGTAGCCTCTCTTACCCAGAAAGACTCACAGCTGCAGCCCCTTTTACCCAGAAAGACTCACAGCTGTAGCCCCTCTTACTCAGGAAGATTCAGAACTGGAGCTTCTCTTACCCAGAAAGACTCACAGCTGTAGCTTCTCTTACCCAGAATGACTCACAGCTGTAGCTTCTCTTAACCCAGAAAGACTCACAGCTGTAGCTTCTCTTACCCAGAATGACTCACATCTGAGCCCTTCTTACCCAGAAAGACTCATAGCTGTAGCCCCTCTTACCCAGAAAGACTCACGACTGTAATCCCTCTTACCCAGAAAGACTCATAGCTCTAGCCTCTCTTTCCCAGAAAGACTCACAGCTGTAGACCCTCTTACCCAGAAATAATCACAGCTGTAGCCCCTCTTACCCAGAAATAATCACAGCTGTAACCCCTCTTACCCAGAAAGACTCACAGCTGTAGCTTCTCTTACCCAGAAAGACTCACAGCTGTAGCTTCTCTTACCCAGAAAGACTCACAGCTGTAGCTTCTCTTAGCCAGAAAGACTCACAGCTGTAGCCCCTCTTACCCAGAAAGACTCAGAGCTTTAGCCCCTCTTACCCAGAAAGACTCACAGCTGTAGCTTCTCTTACCCAGAAAGACTCACAGCTGTATCCTATCTTACACATAATGCCTCACAGCTGTAGCTTATCTTACCCAGAATGAGTCACAGCTGTAGCTTCTCTTACCCAGAAAGACTCACAGCTGTAACCCCTCTTAACCAGAAAGACTCAAAGCAGTAGCCCCTCTTACCCAGAAAGACTCAGAGCTGTAACCCCTCTTACCCAGAAAGACTCATAGCTGTAGCCCCTCTTACCCAGAAATAATCACAGCTGTAGCCTCTCTTACCCAGAAAGACTCATAGCTGTAGCCCCTCTTACCCAGAAATAATCACATCTGTAGCCCCTCTTACCCAGAAATAATCACAGCTGTAACCCCTCTTACCCAGAAAGACTCACAGCTGTAGCTTATCTTACCTTGAAAGACTCACAGCTGTAGCCCCTCTTACCCAGAAAGACTCACAGCTGTAGCCCCTCTTACCCAGAAAGACTCACAGCTGTAGCTTATCTTACCGAGAAAGACTCACAGCTGTAGCCCCTCTTACCCAGAAAGACTCACAGCTGTAACCCCTCTTAACCAGAAAGACTCAAAGCAGTAGCCCCTCTTACCCAGAAAGACTCATAGCTGTAGCCCCTCTTACCCAGAAAGACTCACGACTGTAATCCCTCTTACCCAGAAAGACTCATAGCTCTAGCCTCTCTTTCCCAGAAAGACTCACAACTGTAGACCCTCTTACCCAGAAATAATCACAGCTGTAGCCCCTCTTACCCAGAAATAATCACAGCTGTAACCCCTCTTACCCAGAAAGACTCACAGCTGTAGCTTATCTTACCCAGAAAGACTCACAGCTGTAGGCCCTCTTACCCAGAAAGACGCACAGCTGTACCAGCCTCTCTACCCAGAGTGACTCACAGCTGTAGCTTCTCTTACCCAGATAGACTCACAGCTGTAGCCCCTCTTACCCAGAAATACTCAGAGCTTTAACCTCTCTTACCCAGAAAAGACTCACAGCTGTAGCCTCTCTTACCCAGAAAGACTCACAGCTGTAGCCCCTCTCATCCAGAAAGACTCATAGCTGTTGCCCCTCTTACCCAGAAAGACCACCGCTGCAGCCCCTCTTACCCAGAAAGACTCACAGCTGTAGCCCTCTTACCCAGAAAGACTCACAGCTGTAGCGCTTCATACCCAGAAAGACTCAGAGCTTTAACCCCTCTTACCCAGAAATAATCACAGCTGTAGCCCCTCTTACCCAGAAAGACTCACAGCTGTAGCTTCTATTACCCAGAAAGACTCACAGTTATAGCCCCTCCACCCAGAAATACTCACAGTTGTAGCCTCTTTTACCCAGAAAGACTCACAGATGTAGTCCTCTTACCCGAGAAAGACTCACAGCTGTAGCTCCTCTTATCCAGAAATACTCACAGCTGTAGACCCTCTTACCCAGAAAGACTCACAGCTGTAGCCTCTCTTACCCAGAAAGACTCACAGCTGTAGCTTCTCTTACCCAGAAAGACTCACAGCTGTAGCTTCTCTTAGCCAGAAAGACTCACAGCTGTAGCCCCTCTTACCCAGAAAGACTCAGAGCTTTAGCCCTCTTATCCAGAAAGACTCACAGCTGTAGCTTCTCTTACCCAGAAAGACTCACAGCTGTATCCTATCTTACACAGAATGCCTCACAGCTGTAGCTTATCTTTACCCAGAATGAGTCACAGCTGTAGATTCTCTTACCCAGAAAGACTCACAGCTGTAACCCCTCTTAACCAGAAAGACTCAAAGCAGTAGCCCTCTTACCCAGAAAGACTCAGAGCTGTAACCCTCTTACCCAGAAAGACTCATAGCTGTAGCCCTCTTACCCAGGAAATAATCACAGCTGTAGCCTCTTACCCAGAAAGACTCATAGCTGTAGCCCCTCTTACCCAGAAATAATCACAGCTGTAGCCCCTCTTACCCAGAAATAATCACAGCTGTAACCCCTCTTACCCAGAAAGACTCACAGCTGTAGCTTATCTTACCCAGAAAGACTCACAGCTGTAGCCCCTCTTACCCAGAAAGACTCACAGCTGTAGCCCCTCTTACCCAGAAAGACTCACAGCTGTAGCTTATCTTACCCAGAAAGACTCACAGCTGTAGCCCCTCTTACCCAGAAAGACTCACAGCTGTAACCCCTCTTAACCAGAAAGACTCAAAGCAGTAGCCCCTCTTACCCAGAAAGACTCACAGCTGTAGCCCCTCTTACCCAGAAAGACTCACAGCTGTAGCCCCTCTTACCCAGAAAGACTCACAGCTGTAGCTTATCTTACCCAGAAAGACTCACAGCTGTAGCCCCTCTTACCCAGAAAGACTCACAGCTGTAACCCCTCTTAACCAGAAAGACTCAAAGCAGTAGCCCCTCTTACCCAGAAAGACTCATAGCTGTAGCCCCTCTTACCCAGAAAGACTCACGACTGTAATCCCTCTTACCCAGAAAGACTCATAGCTCTAGCCTCTCTTTCCCAGAAAGACTCACAGCTGTAGACCCTCTTACCCAGAAATAATCACAGCTGTAACCCCTCTTACCCAGAAAGACTCACAGCTGTAGCTTATCTTACCCAGAAAGACTCACAGCTGTAGGCCCTCTTACCCAGAAAGACGCACAGCTGTAGCCTCTCTTACCCAGAGTGACTCACAGCTGTAGCTTCTCTTACCCAGATAGACTCACAGCTGTAGCCCCTCTTACCCAGAAATACTCAGAGCTTTAACCTCTCTTACCCAGAAAGACTCACAGCTGTAGCCCCTCTTACCCAGAAAGACTAAAAGCTGTAGCCCCTCTCATCCAGAAAGACTCATAGCTGTTGCCCCTCTTACCCAGAAAGACTCACCGCTGCAGCCCCTCTTACCCAGAAAGACTCACAGCTGTAGCCCCTCTTACCCAGAAAGACTCACAGCTGTAGCGCTTCATACCCAGAAAGACTCAGAGCTTTAACCCCCTCTTACCCAGAAATAATCACAGCTTTAGCCCTCTTACCCAGAAAGACTCACAGCTGTAGCTTCTATTACCCAGAAAGACTCACAGCTGTAGCCCCTCTACCCAGAAATACTCACAGTTGTAGCCTCTTTTACCCAGAAAGACTCACAGATGTAGCCCCTCTTACCCAGAAAGACTCACAGCTGTAGCTCCTCTTATCCAGAAATACTCACAGCTGTAGACCCTCTTACCCAGAAAGACTCACAGCTGTAGCCTCTCTTACCCAGAAAGACTCACAGCTGTAGCTTCTCTTACCCAGAAAGACTCACAGCTGTAGCTTCTCTTAGCCAGAAAGACTCACAGCTGTAGCCCCTCTTACCCAGAAAGACTCAGAGCTTTAGCCCCTCTTATCCAGAAAGACTCACAGCTGTAGCTTCTCTTACCCAGAAAGACTCACAGCTGTATCCTATCTTACACAGAATGCCTCACAGCTGTAGCTTATCTTACCCAGAATGAGTCACAGCAGTAGCTTCTCTTACCCAGAAAGACTCACAGCTGTAACCCCTCTTAACCAGAAAGACTCAAAGCAGTAGCCCCTCTTACCCAGAAATACTCAGAGCTGTAACCCCTCTTACCCAGAAAGACTCATAGCTGTAGCCCCTCTTACCCAGAAATAATCACAGCTGTAGCCTCTTTTATCCAGAAAGACTCATAGCTGTAGCCCCTCTTACCCAGAAATAATCACAGCTGTAGCCCCTCTTACCCAGAAATAATCACAGCTGTAACCCCTCTTACCCAGAAAGACTCACAGCTGTAGCTTATCTTACCCAGAAAGACTCACAGCTGTAGCCCCTCTTACCCAGAAAGACTCACAGCTGTAGCGCTTCATACCCAGAAAGACTCAGAGCTTTAACCCCTCTTACCCAGAAATAATCACAGCTGTAGCCCCTCTTACCCAGAAAGACTCACAGCTGTAGCTTCTATTACCCAGAAAGACTCACAGCTGTAGCCCCTCTTAACCAGAAAGACTCACAGCTGTAGACCCTCTTACCCAGAAATAATCACAGCTGTAGCCCCTCTTACCCAGAAATAATCACAGCTGTAACCCCTCTTACTGTAACGATCCCGGCAGTCTGAGTCGGGTCCTGTCTGGTGACTAGTTTTTCCTGTTCGTGATCTCCAGTTTCCCGAGGGTTCGGGAACGCTCCGGGGAGCTCTCTTGTTTTCCGCACCTGCATCCCATCAGCAATCTGCACACCTGGTCCTGATCATCACCCTTCTTAGGCTCTGGCCGAACATCCAGTTCCTGCCGGATCGTTAGCCATGAACAGTAGGTTTATCAGTGTATCAGTCCTAGAGCTTCTAGCGTTAGTTTTGTTGTTTTGTACCTTGTTGGTCTATTGTTTACTTACCTCCGTTTTTGTTCCATCTACAGTCACTCGTCCGAACCTTCACCCCTACCTCTCTGCCTGATGGTCGGCTGCCGAGCCATCATTGGACCAACAACTGCACCCTCAACAACTCATCCACGCCACCCGCTCTGTTCCCTGGATTATTCTGCACCTTTTGAATCTGTAATAAACCCTCACCTTCGTTCAACTCTCCTTGTCCTGGTCTGCTTCTGGGTTCTGTCTGAGGGAACTGTGACAGAAACGATCCGGCCAGTAATGAACCCAGCAGACCTGGACTCTGTTCGCCATGCCATTACCCAGCAGGAGAAGATGTTGGGCCATCATAGCACGGTACTACAGGAGATCGCGTTGTCAGTTCGGAACCTTTCTACCGGTCTGACGGAGGTTCAGAACCAACGCCAGTGTCCGGTGGAGGACCCACTACCGGTTTCACCCATCTCGCCTGCCGCTTCTGAAGTTGTGTCCCTCCGTGAGCCCAAGGTTCCGAGATAAATATGAGGGGGAGCTGGGAAGATGCCGTTCCTTCCTTATGCAGTGTGGATTAGTGTTCGATCTACAGCCCTACTCTTATGCCACAGACAAGGCTAGGATAGCCTTTGTGATTGAGTTGCTGCGTGGTCGAGCGCTGGAGTGGGCTTCAGCCGTTTGGGAACGCGACAGGATCCCTGCATGGCTTCATACCAGGGGTTCACGGCCGAGATGAGGAAGCTCTTCGACCATTCCGTCCGAGGGAGGGACGAGCTAGGCGCCTGTTTTCGCTTCACCAAGGAACTTCCGTAGCGTGGCCGACTTCGTGATCGAGTTCAAGGACGTTGGCGGGTGAGAGAGTGGGTGGAACGAGAGTCTCTGCAAGCGGCCTTTTACCAGGGTCTGTCGGAGCAGCTCAAGGATGAGTTGATCTCCTATCCGAGCCTAGTGACCTGGACAGCTTGGTAGCCTTGTCTATTGGTGGATAATCGAGTCCGAGAGCGAAGGAGGGAGAAGCAATGGGGTCCGTCCAATCGATCAGCTTCTCAGTTCCCAGTCGGGTCGGGTGGTGGACCAGAACACGTCGATCATTCTCCACCACAATGGATTAGTGGAGAGGTCCGCTCTCCCGATTCCTGAACCCATGCAAGTGGGGCGGCACGGGTTAACCCAAGGAGGAGCGTCAACATGACGTAAGACCAACTGCTGCCTCTACTGTGGTAGCTCGGGACATTACATCTCCACTTGTTCCCGGCGGTCGTCAAACTGCCCGGCTCGCAAAGTTGGGAGGACTTTTAGCGAGCCAGTTTCAACCTCTCAGTACCTCTGTCAGACCCCGTTTCCCGGCTACCCTTGTGAACAGGAATCAGAGCTTAGCGCTTAACGCTCTTATCGATTCAGGTGCCGGTGGAAGCTTTCTTGATGCCGAGTTGGTGGAACAGCTGGGCTTTCCAAGGAGCAATTGCCGGAAGCCATTGAAGCGACCACTCTGAACGGCAGTAGTCTGGCACGTATCACGATGAGGACTGAACCGGTTAAGATGCGGTTGTCGGGAATCATTCTGAGATGATTTCATTCTTCATTCTGCCGTCTTCCCATGTTCCTCTGGTCCTTGGATACCCCCTGGCTGAAGGAACACAATCCCACGTTCGATTGGGTGACGGGCAAGGTAACGAGTTGGAGCCTTGATTGTCATGCTAACTGTCTCAAGACTGCCTGCCCCCATTCGGTTCCCAGTCAGGTGATTGAGGCTAAACCCCCAGATTTGTCCCTGGTTCCCGAGACATATCACGATTTGGGGGAAGTTTTCAGTAAGCAGAAGGCTCTGTCACTCCCTCCCCACCGACCATATGATTGTGCCATCAACCTGGTCCCTGGAGCTGTCTACCCCAAGGGGAAGGTTATACAGTATCTCCCGACCTGAACGTGAGGCGTTGGAGACCTACATCAAGGAGTCCCTAGCTGCTGGTCTCGTTCGTCCCTCGTCATCACCCCTGGGGGCAGGATTCTTCTTTGTGGGTAAGAAGGATGGCTCTCTTCGACCGTGTATTGATTATCGGGGTTGAATGACATCACGGTCAAGAACAAGTATCCCTGCCCTTGATGAGTTCTGCCTTCGACTCCTTACAGGGTGCTACGGTGTTCACCAAGCTAGACCTACGAATGTCGTATCACCTGGTCCGGATCAGAGAGGGGGACGAGTGGTTGACGGTTTCAATACACCGATGGGTCACTTGAGTATCAGGTGATGCCGTTTGACTGACCAATGCTCCAGCGGTATTCCAGAGTATGGTGAAGCGACGTCCTGAGAGATATGATCGGTCTCTTTGTGTTTGTTTACCTGGATGACATTCTGATCTTCTCGAAGGGAACCTTCCGACCACGTCCAGCATGTCCGGCAGGTTCTGCAGCGATTGTTGGAGAATCGCCCCTGTTCGTGAAGGCCGAGAAGTGCGAGTTTCACGCCCACACGACATCCTTTCTCGGGTACATCATCTCCAGGGGAGAGATTAGGATGGACCAGGAGAAGGTTAGGGCGGTTCTGGAATGGGCCCAGCCCGGTGCGAGATTGCAGCTCCAGAGATTTTTGGGGTTTAAGCAATTTCTACCGCAGATTCATCCGGGATTACAGCCGTGTGGCCGCTCCATTAACTGCCTTGACTTCCAGTATCAGGACCTTCAAGTGGAATCCGGAGGCGGATCGAGCGTTTCTGGATTTGAAGAGGCGATTCACCAACGCACCGATTCTCTCTCAACCGGACACGGCCCGTCAGTTCGTCGCGTTGAAGTGGACGCGTCCTGATGTGGGAGTTGGCGCTATCCTGTCGCAGCGATGCTCCACGGACAGTAAACTCCATCCCTGCGCCTACTACTCGTCGCCTTTCGCCTCGGCGGAGAGGAATTACGATGTGGGTAACCGGGAGCTTCTCGCGGTGAAACTTGCCTTGGAGGAGTGGCGCCACTGGTTGGAGGGGGCGGAGCAACCGTTTATTGTCTGGACTGACCACAAGAATCTTGCTTACGTGCAATCGGCTAAACGTCTCAACTCCCGTCAGGCCAGGTGGGCGTTGTTTTTCGGACGATTCAAGTTTGTCCTGGCGTTCCGACCTGGATCTAAGAACGGCAAAGGGCGGACGCCTTGTCCCGGATGTTCTCCAAGACGGAGGAAGTGGGTCCAAGACCGAGACAATTCTCCCCCGAACTGCGTCGTGGGAGCTGTTAGGTGGAAGATTGAGGAGGAGGTGATGGCGGCTCTTCGGACGCAGCCCGGTCCCCGTAACGGTCCACCCGGGTCGGTTGTTTGTGCCGAGTCGGTTCGTCCCTCTGGTCCTCAAATGGTCCCCACGCCAGCAAGATGGCTTGTCACCCTGGCGTGGCTCGGACGATGGCGTTTCTTCGCAGACGTTTTGGTGAAGCCTGCCATGGCCGAGGATACTCGGGGGTTATGTTGCTGCCCTGTCCAGTGTGTGCGCAGAATAAGAGTACCAAATCGGCCCAGCTCTGGACTACTTCACCCCCTTCCTATTCCCCGGCGACCATGGTCGCATCCGGCCCTGGACTTTGTCACTGGGTTGCCCGCTTCTGAGGGGAACACGGTCGTTCTGACTATCGTGACAGATTCAGCAAGTTCGCCCACTTTGTGCCAATTGCCAAGCTTCCCTCTGCCTCGAGACGTCCGAGATCCTGGTTAAGGAGGTTCAGGGTCCACGGGTTGCCCAGTGATATCAAGTTTCCGACCGTGGCCCTCAGTTTACCTCTGCTGTCTGGAAGTCCTTCTGTTTGGCCATTGGAGCTACAGTCAGTCTCACATCTGGTTTTCACCCCCAATCTAATGGTCAGCGGAGAGAGCCAACCAGAAGATGGAATCCACGCTACGCTGCCTGGCCTCTTCCAACCCCACCTCCTGGGTCTCTCAGTTGCCTTGGGTTGAGTATGCCCCACAATACTCTCCCCTACATCTGCCACTGGTATGTCTCCCTTCCAGTGCCTGTATGGCTACCAACCTCCCTTGTTCCCTTCTCAGGAGAAGGAGCTCTCAGTGCCTTCTGTTCAGGCCCATATTCGTCGTTGCCACCGGACCTGGCATCGGGCCAGAAAGGCACTCCTTAGAGTTTCGGACCGGTATCAGCTCCAGCGAATCGTCGCCGGATCCCCGCTCCCACCTACACCATCGGAGATAGGGTCTGGTTGGCCACACGGGATCTTCCTTCTACGGACTGGAGTCTAGGAAGTTGTTACCGAAGTTCATTGGTCCGTTTGTGGTGGAGAAGGTGATCAATCCAGTGGCAGTTCGACTCAAACTACCGAGGACGCTCCAGAGTCCATCCCACCTTTCATGTCTCCTGCCTCAAGCCTGTCTTCCTCAGTCCTCTGTTGCCTCCTCCGCCTCCTCCTCCTCCTCCTCGGATGATCGGAGGTGGTCCTGCCTACACGGTGCGTCGATCATGGATTCCAGACGGCGGGGCCGGGGTTTTCCAGTATCTCGTGGACTGGGAGGGTAATGGCCCTGAAGAGAGGAGTTGGATTCCGCGCGACAGGTCCTAGATGCTGACCTCATCAGTGATTTCTACCGCCTCCATCCTGGCGCTCCGGGGGAGTCCGCCCGGTGGCGTCGTCGGAGGGGGGTACTGTAACGATCCCGGCAGTCTGAGTCGGGTCCTGTCTGGTGACTAGTTTTTCCTGTTCGTGATCTCCAGTTTCCCGAGGGTTCGGGGAACGCTCGGGGAGCTCTCTTGCTTTTCCGCACCTGCATCCCATCAGCAATCTGCACACCTGGTCCTGATCATCACCCCTTCTTAGGCTCTGGGCCGAACATCCAGTTCCTGCCGGATGCGTTAGCCATGAACAGTAGGTTTATCAGTGTATCAGTCCTAGAGCTTCTAGCGTTAGTTTTGTTGTTTTGTACCTTGTTGGTCTATTGTTTACTTACCTCGTTTTTGTTCCATCTACAGTCACTCGTCCGGAACCTTCACCCTACCTCTGCCTGATGGTCGGCGGCTGCCGAGCCATCATTGGACCAACAACTGCACCCTCAACAACTCATCCACGCCGCCCGCTCTGTTCCCTGGATTATTCTGCACCTTTTGAATCTGTAATAAACCCTCACCTTCGTTCAACTCTCCTTGTCCTGGTCTGCTTCTGGGTTCTGTCTGAGGGAACTGTGACACTTACCCAGAAAGACTCACAGCTGTAGCTTATCTTACCCAGAAAGACTCACAGCTGTAGGCCCTCTTACCCAGAAAGACGCACAGCTGTAGCCTCTCTTACCCAGAGTGACTCACAGCTGTAGCTTCTCTTACCCAGATAGACTCACAGCTGTAGCCCCTCTTACCCAGAAATACTCAGAGCTTTAACCTCTCTTACCCAGAAAGACTCACAGCTGTAGCCCCTCTTACCCAGAAAGACTCACAGCTGTAGCCCCTCTCATCCAGAAAGACTCATAGCTGTTGCCCCTCTTACCCAGAAAGACTCACCGCTGCAGCCCCTCTTACCCAGAAAGACTCACAGCTGTAGCCCCTCTTACCCAGAAAGACTCACAGCTGTAGCGCTTCATACCCAGAAAGACTCAGAGCTTTAACCCCTCTTACCCAGAAATAATCACAGCTGTAGCCCCTCTTACCCAGAAAGACTCACAGCTGTAGCTTCTATTACCCAGAAAGACTCACAGCTGTAGCCCCTCTTACCCAGAAATACTCACAGTTGTAGCCTCTTTTACCCAGAAAGACTCACAGATGTAGCCCCTCTTACCCAGAAAGACTCACAGCTGTAGCTCCTCTTATCCAGAAATACTCACAGCTGTAGACCCTCTTACCCAGAAAGACTCACAGCTGTAGCCTCTCTTACCCAGAAAGACTCACAGCTGTAGCTTCTCTTACCCAGAAAGACTCACAGCTGTAGCTTCTCTTAGCCAGAAAGACTCACAGCTGTAGCCCCTCTTACCCAGAAAGACTCAGAGCTTTAGCCCCTCTTATCCAGAAAGACTCACAGCTGTAGCTTCTCTTACCCAGAAAGACTCACAGCTGTATCCTATCTTACACAGAATGCCTCACAGCTGTAGCTTATCTTACCCAGAATGAGTCACAGCTGTAGCTTCTCTTACCCAGAAAGACTCACAGCTGTAACCCCTCTTAACCAGAAAGACTCAAAGCAGTAGCCCCTCTTTCCCAGAAAGACTCAGAGCTGTAACCCCTCTTACCCAGAAAGACTCATAGCTGTAGCCCCTCTTACCCAGAAATAATCACAGCTGTAGCCTCTCTTACCCAGAAAGACTCATAGCTGTAGCCCCTCTTACCCAGAAATAATCACAGCTGTAGCCCCTCTTACCCAGAAATAATCACAGCTGTAACCCCTCTTACCCAGAAAGACTCACAGCTGTAGCTTATCTTACCCAGAAAGACTCACAGCTGTAGCCCCTCTTACCCAGAAAGATTCACAGCTGTAGCGCTTCATACCCAGAAAGACTCAGAGCTTTAACCCCTCTTACCCAGAAATAATCACAGCTGTAGCCCCTCTTACCCAGAAAGACTCACAGCTGTAGCTTCTATTACCCAGAAAGACTCACAGCTGTAGCCCCTCTTAACCAGAAATACTCACAGTTGTAGCCTCTTTTACCCAGAAAGACTCACAGATGTAGCCCCTCTTACCCAGAAAGACTCACAGCTGTAGCTCCTCTTATCCAGAAATACTCACAGCTGTAGACCCTCTTACCCAGAAAGACTCACAGCTGTAGCCTCTCTTACCCAGAAAGACTCACAGCTGTAGCTTCTCTTACCCAGAAAGACTCACAGCTGTAGCTTCTCTTAGCCAGAAAGACTCACAGCTGTAGCCCCTCTTACCCAGAAAGACTCAGAGCTTTAGCCCCTCATCCAGAAAGACTCACAGCTGTAGCTTCTCTTACCCAGAAAGACTCACAGCTGTATCCTATCTTACACAGAATGCCTCACAGCTGTAGCTTATCTTACCCAGAATGAGTCACAGCAGTAGCTTCTCTTACCCAGAAAGACTCACAGCTGTAACCCCTCTTAACCAGAAAGACTCAAAGGAGTAGCCCCTCTTACCCAGAAAGACTCAGAGCTGTAACCCCTCTTACCCAGAAAGACTCATAGCTGTAGCCCCTCTTACCCAGAAATAATCACAGCTGTAGCCTCTCTTACCCAGAAAGACTCATAGCTGTAGCCCCTCTTACCCAGAAATAATCACAGCTGTAGCCCCTCTTACCCAGAAATAATCACAGCTGTAACCCCTCTTACCCAGAAAGACTCACAGCTGTAGCTTATCTTACCCAGAAAGACTCACAGCTGTAGCCCCTCTTACCCAGAAAGACTCACAGCTGTAGCGCTTCATACCCAGAAAGACTCAGAGCTTTAACCCCTCTTACCCAGAAATAATCACAGCTGTAGCCCTCTTACCCAGAAAGACTCACAGCTGTAGCTTCTATTACCCAGAAAGACTCACAGCTGTAGCCCCTCTTAACCAGAAATACTCACAGCTGTAGCCTCTCTTACCCAGAAAGACTCACAGCTGTAGCTTAATAATAAATAATAATAATGATAATATGCCATTTAGCAGACGCTTTTATCCAAAGCGACTTACAGTCGTGCGTGCATACATTTTTTTGTGTGTGGGTGGTCCCGGGGATCGAACCCACTACCTTGGCGTTACAAGCGCCGTGCTCTACCAGCTGAGCTACAGAGGACCAGCTTCTCTTACCCAGAAAGACTCACAGCTGTAACCCCTCTTACCCAGAAATAATCATAGCTGTAACCCCTCTACCCAGAAAGACTCACAGCTGTAGCCCCTCTTACCCAGAAAGACTCATAGCTGTAGCCCCTCTTACCCAGAAAGACTCACAGCTGTAGCCGCTCTTACCCAGAAAGACTCAGAGCTGTAACCCCTCTTACCCAGAAAGACTCAAAGCAGTAGCCCCTCTTACCCAGAAAGACTCACAGCTGTAGCGATTCATACCCAGACAGACTTCAGCTGTTGCAATTCTTACCCAGAAAGACTCACAGCTGTAGCCCCTCTTACCCAGAAGTACTCACAGCTGTAACCCCTCTTACCCAGAAAGACTCACAGCTGTAGCCCCTCTTACCCAGAAAGACTCACAGCTGTAGCGCTTCATACCCAGAAAGACTCAGAGCTTTAACCCCTCTTACCCAGAAATAATCACAGCTGTAGCCCCTCTTACCCAGAAAGACTCACAGCTGTAGCATCTCTTACCCAGAAAGACTCACAGCAGTATCCTCTCTTACCCAGAAAGACTCACAGCTGCTGCCCCTCTTACCCAGAAAGACTCAAAGCAGTAGCTTCTCTTACCCAGAAAGACTCACAGCTGTAGCTTCTCTTACCCAGAATGACTCACAGCTGTAGCTTCTCTTACCCAGAAAGACTCACAGCTGTAGCTTCTCTTACCCAGAATGACTCACAGCTGAGCCCTTCTTACCCAGAAAGACTCATAGCTGTAGCCTCTCTTACCCAGAAAGACTCACGACTGTAATCCCTCTTACCCAGAAAGACTCATAGCTCTAGCCTCTCTTTCCCAGAAAGACTCACAGCTGTAGACCCTCTTACCCAGAAATACTCACAGCTGTAACCGCTCTTACCCAAAAAGACTCACAGCTGTAGCCCCTCTTACCCAGAAAGACTCACATCTGTAGCTTCTCTTACCCAGAATGACTCACAGCTGTAGCTTCTCTTACCCATTAAGACTCACAACTGTAGCCCCTCTTACCCATAAATACTCAGAGCTGTAGCCTCTCTTACCCAGAAAGACTCACAGATGTAGCCCCTCTTACCCAGAAAGACTCACAGCTGTAGCTCTTCATACCCAGAAAGACTCACAGCTGTTGCAATTCTTACCCAGAAAGACTCACAGCTGTAGCCTCTCTTACCCAGAAAGACTCACAGCTGCAGCCCCTTTTACCCAGAAAGACTCACAGCTGTAGCCCCTCTTACTCAGGAAGATTCAGAACTGTAGCTTCTCTTACCAAGAAAGACTCACAGCTGTAGCTTCTCTTACCCAGAATGACTCACAGCTGTAGCTTTTCTTACCCAGAAAGACTCACGACTGTAATCCCTCTTACCCAGAAAGACTCACAGCTGTAGCTTCTCTTACCCAGAATGACTCACAGCTGTAACCCCTCTTACCCAGAAAGACTCACAGCTGTAGCCCCTCTTACCCAGAAAGACTCAGAGCTGTAACCCCTCTTACCCAGAAAGACTCAAAGCAGTAGCCCCTCTTACCCAGAAAGACTCACAGCTGTAGCTCTTCATACCCAGAAAGACTCACAGCTGTTGCAATTCTTACCCAGAAAGACTCACAGCTGTAGCCTCTCTTACCCAGAAAGACTCACAGCTGCAGCCCCTTTTACCCAGAAAGACTCACAGCTGTAGCTTCTCTTACCCAGAATGACTCACAGCTGTAGCCCCTCTTACCCAGAAAGACTCACGACTGTAATCCCTCTTACCCAGAAAGACTCATAGCTCTAGCCTCTCTTACCCAGAAATACTCACAGCTGTAACCGCTCTTACCCAAAAAGACTCACTCAGCTGTGGCCCTCTTACCCCAGAGAAGACTCACAGCTGTAGCTTCTCTTACCCAGAAATACTCACAGCTGTAACCGCTCTTACCCAAAAAAAGACTCACAGCTGCAGCCCCTCTTACCCATTAAGACTCACAGCTGTAGCCCCTCTTACCCAGAAATACTCAGAGCTGTAGCCTCTCTTCGCAGAAAGACTCACAGCTGTGGCTTCTCTTACCCAGAAAGACTCACAGCTGTAGCTTCTCTTACCCAGAAAGACTCACAGCTGTAGCTTCTCCAACCCAGAAAGACTCACAGCTGTAGCTTCTCTTACCCAGAATGACTCACAGCTGTAGCCCTCTTACCCAGAAATACTCATAGCTGTAGCCCCTCTTACCAAGAAAGACTCACGACTGTAATCCCTCTTACCCAGAAAGACTCATAGCTCTAGCCTCTCTTACCCAGAAAGACTCACAGCTGTAGACCCTCTTACCCAGAAAGACTCACAGCTGTAGCTTCTCTTACCCAGAAAGACTCACAGCTGTAGCTTCTCTTACCCAGAAAGACTCACAGCTGTAGCTTCTCCAACCCAGAAAGACTCACAGCTGTAGCTTCTCTTACCCAGAATGACTCACAGCTGTAGCCCCTCTTACCCAGAAAGACTCACAGCTGTAGCCCCTCTTACCCAGAAAGACTCAGAGCTGTAACCCCTCTTACCCAGAAAGACTCAAAGCAGTAGCCCCTCTTACCCAGAAAGACTCACAGCTGTAGCTCTTCATACCCAGAAAGACTCACAGCTGTTGCAATTCTTACCCAGAAAGACTCACAGCTGTAGCCTCTCTTACCCAGAAAGACTCACAGCTGCAGCCCCTTTTACCCAGAAAGACTCACAGCTGTAGCCCCTCTTACTCAGGAAGATTCAGAACTGTAGCTTCTCTTACCAAGAAAGACTCACAGCTGTAGCTTCTCTTACCCAGAATGACTCACAGCTGTAGCTTTTCTTACCCAGAAAGACTCACAGCTGTAGCTTCTCTTACCCAGAATGACTCACAGCTGAGCCCCTCTTACCCAGAAAGACTCATAGCTGTAGCCCCTCTTACCCAGAAAGACTCACGACTGTAATCCCTCTTACCCAGAAAGACTCATAGCTCTAGCCTCTCTTTCCCAGAAAGACTCACAGCTGTAGACCCTCTTACCCAGAAATACTCACAGCTGTAACCGCTCTTACCCAAAAAGACTCACAGCTGTAGCCCCTCTTACCCAGAAAGACTCACATCTGTAGCTTCTCTTACCCAGAATGACTCACAGCTGTAGCTTCTCTTACCCAGAAATACTCACAGCTGTAACCGCTCTTACCCAAAAAGACTCACAGCTGCAGCCCCTCTTACCCATTCAAGACTCACAGCTGTAGCCCCTCTTAACAAAGAAATACTCAGAGCTGTAGCCTCTCTTACCCAGAAAGACTCACAGCTGTAGCTTCTCTTACCCAGAAAGACTCACAGCTGTAGCTTCTCTTACCCAGAAAGACTCACAGCTGTAGCTTCTCCAACCCAGAAAGACTCACACCTGTAGCTTCTCTTACCCAGAATGACTCACAGCTGTAGCCCCTCTTACCCAGAAATACTCATAGCTGTAGCCCCTCTTACCAAGAAAGACTCACGACTGTAATCCCTCTTACCCAGAAAGACTCATAGCTCTAGCCTCTCTTACCCAGAGAAGACTCACAGCTGTAGACCCTCTTACCCAGAAAGACTCACAGCTGTAGCTTCTCTTACCAGAATGACTCACAGCTGTAGCTTCTTTTTACCCAGAAATACTCACAGCTGTAACCGCTCTTACCCAAAAAGACTAACAGCTGTACGCCCTCTTACACAGAAAGACTCACAGCTGTAGCCCCTCTTACCCAGAAATACTCACAGCTGTAGCCCCTCTTACCCAGAAAGACTCACAGCTGTAGCCCCTCTTACCCAGAAAGACTCATAGCTGTAGCCCCTCTTACCCAGAAAGACTCACGACTGTAATCCCTCTTACCCAGAAAGACTCATAGCTCTAGCCTCTCTTACCCAGAAATACTCACAGCTGTAACCGCTCTTACCCAAAAAGACTCACAGCTGTAGCCCCTCTTACCCAGAAAGACTCACATCTGTAGCTTCTCTTACCCAGAATGACTCACAGCTGTAGCTTCTCTTCCAGAAATACTCACAGCTTGTAACCGCTCTTACCCAAAAAGACTCACACTCGCCAAACTCTTACCCATAAGACTCCACAGCTGTGGGCCCTCTGTACCGAGAAATACTCAGAGCTGTAGCCTCTCTTCACCCGAAGACTCACAGCTGTAGCTTCTCTTCCCCAGAAAGACTCACAGCTGTAGCTTCTCTTACCCAGAAAGACTCACAGCTGTAGCTTCTCCAACCCAGAAAGACTCACAGCTGTAGCTTCTCTTACCCAGAATGACTCACAGCTGTAGCCCCTCTTACCCAGAAATACTCATAGCTGTAGCCCCTCTTACCAAGAAAGACTCACGACTGTAATCCCTCTTACCCAGAAAGACTCATAGCTCTAGCCTCTCTTACCCAGAAAGACTCACAGCTGTAGACCCTCTTACCCAGAAAGACTCACAGCTGTAGCTTCTCTTACCCAGAATGACTCACAGCTGTAGCTTCTCTTACCCAGAAATACTCACAGCTGTAACCGCTCTTACCCAAAAAGACCAACAGCTGTAGCCCCTCTTACACAGAGGGTAAGACTCACAGCTGTAGCCCCTCTTACCCAGAAATACTCACAGCTGTAGCCCCCCTTTCCCAGAAAGTCTCACAGCTGTAGCCCCTCTTACCCAGAAAGACTCACCACTGTAATCCCTCTTACCCAGAAAGACTCATAATTCTAGCCTCTCTTACCCAGAAAGACTCACAGCTGTAGACCCTCTTACCCAGAAATACTCACAGCTGGCCCCTCTTCACAGAAATACTCAGCTGTAGCCCCTCTTACCCAGAAAGACTCACAGCTGTAGCCCCTCTTACACAGAAATACTCACAGCTGTAGCCCCTCTTACCCAGAATTTCTCACAGCTGTAACCGCTCTTACCCAAAAGTACTCACAGCTGTAGCCCCTCTTACCCAGAAATACTCACAGATGTAGCCCTCTTACCCAGAGAAGACTCACAGCTGTAGCCCTCTTACACAGAAATACTCACAGCTGTAGCCCCTCTTACCCAGAAATATTCACAGCTGTAACCGCTCTTACCCAAAAAGACTCACAGCTGTAGCCCCTCTTACCCAGAAAGACTCACAGCTGTAGCTTCTCTTACCCAGAAAGACTCACAGCTGTAGCTTCTCCAACCCAGAAAGACTCACAGCTGTAGCTTCTCTTACCCAGAATGACTCACAGCTGTAGCCCCTCTTACCCAGAAATACTCATAGCTGTAGCCCCTCTTACCAAGAAAGACTCACGACTGTAATCCCTCTTACCCAGAAAGACTCATAGCTCTAGCCTCTCTTACCCAGAAAGACTCACAGCTGTAGACCCTCTTACCAGAAAGACTCACAGCTGTAGCTTCTCTTACCCAGAATGACTCACAGCTGTAGCTTCTCTTACCTAGAAATACTCACAGCTGTAACCGCTCTTACCCAAAAAGACTAACAGCTGTAGCCCCTCTTACACAGAAAGACTCACAGCTGTAGCCCCTCTTACCCAGAAATACTCACAGCTGTAGCCCCTCTTACCCAGAAAGACTCACAGCTGTAGCCCCTCTTACCCAGAAAGACTCACCACTGTAATCCCTCTTACCCAGAAAGACTCATAATTCTAGCCTCTCTTACCCAGAAAGACTCACAGCTGTAGACCCTCTTACCCAGAAATACTCACAGCTGTAGCCCCTCTTACACAGAAATACTCACAGCTGTAGCCCCTCTTACCCAGAAAGACTCACAGCTGTAGCCCCTCTTACACAGAAATACTCACAGCTGTAGCCCCTCTTACCCAGAATTTCTCACAGCTGTAACCGCTCTTACCCAAAAATACTCACAGCTGTAGCCCCTCTTACCCAGAAATACTCACAGATGTAGCCCCTCTTACCCAGAAAGACTCACAGCTGTAGCCCATCTTACACAGAAATACTCACAGCTGTAGCCCCTCTTACCCAGAAATATTCACAGCTGTAACCGCTCTTACCCAAAAAGACTCACAGCTGTAGCCCCTCTTACCCAGAAAGACTCACAGCTGTAGCCCCTCTTACCCAGAAATACTCACAGCTGTAGCCCCTCTTACCCAGAAAGACTCTCAGCTGTAGCCCCTCTTACACAGAAATACTCACAGCTGTAGCCCCTCTTACCCAGAAATACTCACAGCTGTAACCTCTCTTAACCAAAAAGACTCACAGCTGTAGCCCCTCTTACCCAGAAATATTCACAGTTGTAGTCCCTCTTACACAGAAAGATTCACAGCTGTAGCCCCTCTTACACAGAAATACTCACAGCTGTAGGCCCTCTTACCCAGAAATACTCACAGCTGTAATCGCTCTTACCCAAAAAGACTCACAGCTGTAGCCCTTCTTACCCAGAAAAACTCACAGCTGTAGCCCCTCTTACCCAGAAATACTCACAGCTGTAGCCCCTCTTACCCAGAAAGACTCACAGCTGAGCCCTCTTACCCAGAATGACTCACAGCTGTAGCCCCTCTTACCCAGAAAGACTCATAGCTGTAGCCCGTCTTACCCAGAAAGACTCACAGCTGTAGCTTCTCTTACCCAGAATGACTCACAGCTGTAGCTTCTCTTACCCAGAAATACTCACAGCTATAACCGCTCTTACCCCAAAAGATTCACAGCTGTAGCCCCTCTTACACAGAAATACTCACAGCTCTAGCCCCTCTTACCCAGAAAGACTCTCAGCTGTAGCCCCTCTTACCCAGAAAGACTTACAGCTGTAGCTTCTCTTACCCAGAATGACTCACAGCTGTAGCCCCTCTTACCCAGAAAGACTCACAGCTGTAGCTTCTCTTACCCAGAAATACTCACAGCTGTATCCTCTCATTCACACAGAATGCCTCACAGCTGTAGCTTCTCTTACCCAGAATAACTCACAGCTGTAGATTCTCTTACCCAGAAAGACTCACAGCTGTAGCTTCTCTTACCCAGAAAGACTCACAGCTGTAGCACCTCTTACCCAGAAAGACTCACAGCTGTAGCTTCTCTTACCCAGAAAGACTCACAGCTGTAGCCCCTCTTACCCATAAAGACTCACAGCTGTAGCTTATCTTACCCAGAAAGACTCACAGCTGTAGCCCCTCTTACCCAGAAAGACTCACAGCTGTAGCCCCTCTTACCCAGAAAGATGCATAGCTGTAGCCCCTCTTACCCAGAAAGACTCACAGCTGCAGCCCCTCTTACCAGAAAGACTCACAGCTGTAGCCCCTCTTTCCCAGAAAGACTAACAGCTGTAGCGCTTCATACCCAGAAAGACTCAGAGCTGTAACCCCTCTTACCCAGATAGACTCACAGCTGTAGCCCCTCTTACCCAGAAAGACTCACAGCTCTAGCGCTTCATACCCAGAAAGACTCAGAGCTTTAACCCCTCTTACCCAGAAATAATCACAGATGTAGCCCCTCTTACCCAGAAAGACTCACAGCTGTAGCCTCTCTTACCCAGAAAGACTCACAGCTGTAGCTTCTCTTACCCAGAAATACTCACAGCTGTAGCTTCTCTTACCCAGAATTACTCACAGCGTGAGCCCCTCTTACCCAGAATTACTCACAGCTGTAGCCCTCTTACCCAGAAAGACTCATAGCTGTAGCCCCTCTTACCCAGAAAGACTCACGACTGTAATCCCTCTTACCCAGAAACACTCACAGCTGTAGCTTCTCTTACCCAGAATGATCACAGCTGTAGCTTCTCTTACCCAGAATGACTCACAGCTGTAGCTTCTCTTACCCAGAAATACTCACAGCTGTAACCGCTCTTACCCAAAAAGACTCACAGCTGTAGCCCCTCTTACACAGAAAGACTCACAGCTGTAGCTTCTCTTACCCAGAAAGACTCACAGCTGTAGCTTCACTTACCCAGAATGACTCACAGCTGTAGCCCCTCTTACCCAGAAATACTCATAGCTGTAGCCCCTCTTACCCAGAAAGACTCACGACTGTAATCCCTCTTACCCTGAAAGACTCATAGCTCTAGCCTATCTTACCCAGAAAGACTCACAGCTGTAGACCCTCTTACCCAGAAAGACTCACAGCTGTAGCTTCTCTTACCCAGAATGACTCACAGCTTTAGCTTCTCTTACCCAGAAATACTCACAGCTGTTGCAATTCTTACCCAGAAAGACTCACAGCTGTAGCCCCTCTTACCCAGAAAGACGCATAGCTGTAGCCCCTCTTACCCAGAAAGACTCACAGCTGCAGCCCCTCTTACCCAGAAAGACTCACAGCTGTAGCCCCTCTTACCCAGAAAGATTAACAGCTGTAGCGCTTCATACCCAGAAAGACTCAGAGCTGTAACCCCTCTTACCAAGAAAGACTCACAGCTGTATCCCCTCTTACCCAGAAAGACTCACAGCTGTAGCGCTTCATACCCAGAAAGACTCAGAGCTTTAACCCCTCTTACCCAGAAATAATCACAGCTGTAGCCCCTCTTACCCAGAAAGACTCACAGCTGTAGAATCTCTTACCCAGAAAGACTCAAAGCAGTAGCCTCTCTTACCCAGAAAGACTCACAGCTGTAGCCCCTCTTACCCAGAAAGACTCACGACTGTAATCCCTCTTACCCAGAAAGACTCATAGCTCTAGCCTCTCCTTCCCAGAAAGACTCACAGCTGTAGACCCTCTTACCCAGAATATACTCACAGCTGTAACCGCTCTTACCCAAAAGACTCACAGCTGTAGCCCTCTTACCCAGAAAGACTCACATCTGTAGCTTCTCTTACCCAGAATTGTGACTCACAGCTGTGGCTTCTCTTACCCAGAAATACTCACAGCTATAACCGCTCTTACCCAAAAAAGACTCACAGCTGAAGCCCTCTTACCCATTAAGACTCCCACAGCTGTGCCCTCTTACCCAGAAATGCTCAGGCTGTAGCCTCTCTTACCCCCAGAAAGACTCACAGCTGTAGCTTCTCTTACCCAGAAAGACTCACAGCTGTAGCTTCTCTTACCCAGAAAGACTCACAGCTGTAGCTTCTCCAGCCCAGAAAGACTCACAGCTGTAGCTTCTCTTACCCAGAATGACTCATAGCTGTAGCCCCTCTTACCCAGAAAGACTCACGACTGTAATCCCTCTTACCCAGAAAGACTCATAGCTCTAGCCTCTCTTTCCCAGAAAGACTCACAGCTGTAGACCCTCTTACCCAGAAATACTCACAGCTGTAACCGCTCTTACCCAAAAAGACTCACAGCTGTAGCCCCTCTTACCCAGAAAGACTCACATCTGTAGCTTCTCTTACCCAGAATGACTCACAGCTGTAGCTTCTCTTACCCAGAAATACTCACAGCTGTAACCGCTCTTACCCAAAAAGACTCACAGCTGCAGCCCCTCTTACCCATTAAGACACACAGCTGTAGCCCCTCTTACCCAGAAATACTCAGAGCTGTAGCCTCTCTTACCCAGAAAGACTCACAGCTGTAGCTTCTCTTACCCAGAAAGACTCACAGCTGTAGCTTCTCTTACCCAGAAAGACTCACAGCTGTAGCTTCTCCAGCCCAGAAAGACTCACAGCTGTAGCTTCTCTTACCCAGAATGACTCACAGCTGTAGCCCCTCTTACCCAGAAATACTCATAGCTGAGCCCCTCTTACCAAGAAAGACTCACGACTGTAATCGCTCTTACCCAGAAAGACTCATAGCTCTAGCCTCTCTTACCCAGAAAGACTCACAGCTGTAGACCCTCTTACCCAGAAAGACTCACAGCTGTAGCTTCTCTTACCCAGAAATACTCACAGCTGTAGCTTCTCTTACCCAGAATTACTCACAGCTGTAGCCCCTCTTACCCAGAAAGACTCACAGCTGTAGCTTCTCTTACCCAGAATGACTCACAGCTGTAGCTTCTCTTACCCAGGAATATCTCACAGCTGTAACGGCTCTTACCCAAAAAGACTCACAGCTGTAGCCCTCTTACACAGAAAGACTCACAGCTGTAGCCCTCTTACCCAGAAAGACTCACAGCTGTAGCCCCTCTTACCCAGAAAGACTCACAGCTGTAGCCCCTCTTACCCAGAAAGACGCATAGCTGTAGCCCCTCTTACCCAGAAAGACTCACAGCTGCAGCCCCTCTTACCCAGAAAGACTCACAGCTGTAGCCCCTCTTACCCAGAAAGACTAACAGCTGTAGCGCTTCATACCCAGAAAGACTCACAGCTGTAGCGCTTCATACCCAGAAAGACTCAGAGCTGTAACCCCTCTTACCCAGATAGACTCACAGCTGTAGCCCCTCTTACCCAGAAAGACTCACAGCTGTAGCGCTTCATACCCAGAAAGACTCAGAGCTTTAACCCCTCTTACCCAGAAATAATCACAGATGTAGCCCCTCTTACCCAGAAAGACTCACAGCTGTAGCCTCTCTTACCCAGAAAGACTCACAGCTGTAGCTTCTCTTACCCAGAAATACTCACAGCTGTAGCTTCTCTTACCCAGAATGACTCACAGCTGTAGCCCTCTTACCCAGAATTACTCACAGCTGTAGCCCCTCTCTTACCCAGAAAGATTCATAGCTGTAGCCCCTCTTACCCAGAAAGATTCACGACTGTAATCCCTCTTACCCAGAAAGACTCATAGCTCTAGCCTATCTTACCCAGAAAGATCAAGCTGTGA
>NW_025537462.1:0-33320 GCF_020615455.1 Coregonus clupeaformis
GAGATACCGGAAGTGGTGGCAGATACGAGGAAGCCTACGATGCAGGCAGATAACGAAAACGAGATAGAAGAAGAAATACGACAGGAGATAGAAACGGCAGATAACGAGTAGGCAGATCACCGGAGCAGCAGATCACCGAAAGCAGGAACAGGAGATACAGAGAAGAGAAGAGCAGGAACAGGAAAGAAGCAGACACAGCAGAGATCAATGACGGAAGAAAGAAAAAAGAAAGAAAAAGGAGATAGCACAGGAGATAGAAGAGGAGAAAGACCAGGCAGATCACCGGAAGAGGCAGATCACCGAAGCAGGCAGAACGAAGCAGATACGAAAAACACCGGTGCAGATACCGGACAGCAGGCAGATAGGAAGGCAGATCACCGGAAAGATAGAAAGAACGGACGAGAGATAGAAAGAAGCAGCACGACGAGGCAGATCACCGAAGAGAAGATAAAGAGGAGAAGAAGAGGAAGATCACCGGAAAAAAGTAAAAGAGATGAAAGAGATAGAACAGGCAGACGGAAATAGAGGAGAAAAGATACCGAAACAAAGAATGAAAGCAGGCAGATCACGGAGAGATAGAGAAAACAAAGAGATAGAACAGGCAGACTCACGAGAGGAGATCACGACAGGAGATTACGGGAAGCAGGCAGCAGAAAGAAGAAGAGATACGGAAGCAGGAGATACGGAGGGAGAAGACACGGAAGGCAGAGGAGCAGCAGATAGGACAGCAGATCAGAAGAAAGATAAAGCAAGAATAAAAGCAGAAGGAAAGCAGACAAATCACGAAAAGACACGAGCAGGATCAACTGACGCAGAAATAAACGAGAGCAGGCAGATCACTGGAAGCAGCGATCTACGGACAGTAGATAAAATAAGCCAAGCAGGCAGATTAGAACAGATAGAGAGACTCACGGAGAGAGATCACGGACGCAAGCAGAACGAACGAGGCAGATAGGAGGAGTGAGATCACGAGAGAAGATCAGGAACAGCACGGGAGAAGAAAAAAGAGAAGATGCAGGCAGATCACGGGACGAGGCAGACGAAGAGATCACCGGGAGGAGGAGATCACAAGCAGGGAGATCACGGCGCAGGCAGATTAGAAGCAGGCAGATTACCGAAGCAGGTAGATCACTGGACGCAGGCAGACTCACCGGAGTCGGCAGAAGCAGAGATCACCGGACGCAGGCAGATAAGACAGGCAGATCATCGAAGCAGGCAGATCAGAAGATAGGAAGAGGAGATCACCAAGAGGAGATAGAAACAGATCCGACAAGAGAGCAAGATATGACGCAGGCAGATTACGAAGCAGGCATAAGTACCGGAAAGAAGACAGATAGGAAGCAGGAGATTACCGGAAGAAATACTGAACAGGCAGACAAATCACGAAAGATACGAGCGAGTAGCGAGATTGACCCGAAACAATCACGAGATAGGCAGATCACCCGAACGAGGCCGATTGAACGGACGCAGGTAGATACGGAAGAGATAAGGAGAAGATAGAGAGGGATAAGGAACACAGATCACGGAGCAGAGATAGGAAACAGATCACGACGAGAAAAGTAAGGAAAAGAAAAGGAGAAAAGCAGGCAGACACGACGCAGGAGATAGAGAGGATACCAGAAAGGAGACACCGAAGACGATAGAAGAAGACACAATAGGAGGCAGATTACCCGAAAAGAGAAGAAGGAGATAAGAGAGATAGGAACAATCAGAGCGAGAAGAAGATCAGGAGCAGGAGATGGAATGACGAGCAGGAGATCACAAGATAAGCAGGCAACACGGAGCAGGCAGATCACGGATGCAGGCAGATCAAAAAAAGATACCGGAAAAGAGGAGATAAAGAAGATAAGAACAAAAAGATACAAAAGGAAGGAGAGGGAGATCAACGGAAAAAAAACAGGAGATACCGAAGAAAGAGCAGGAGAACGAAAGAGATAGGCAGGAGATAGAAAGATACGAAGCAGGAGATCACCGGAAAGGAGATCACCGGACGAGAAATAGCAAGAGGCAGAATCACGAAGAAGATCACGGACGCAGAACGAGAGATACGGAAGAAACAAGGAGATAGGAAAGGAGATACCGAAGGAGACACGAACAGGAGATCATCGGAGGGCGAGATCACGAACAGCAGATACGGACGAGAGAAGACCAGGAATACAGAAAAAGGAAAGGACGAGGAGACACAAGCAAAAGATAGGACGACATAATAACCAGGCAGAGACACCGGAAAGCAGATCACCGAGCAGAGATAAAGAGAGATAGAGAGATAGGAAAGGAGATAAAGAAGAGAAAGATAAGAATAGAAAAGAAAAAGATAAAGAGAGGAGAGAAAGATAAGAGAGGAAGCAAAGGCAAGAGATAGGAAAGGAGATCAAGCAAGAGATCAGAAGAAAAAAACAGAAGAGAGATAAGGAGAGAGGAGGCAGATACCGGACGAAGGAGATATGGACGAGGAGATACGAAAGCAGGCAGATCACCGGACGGCAGGCAGAAACAAGCAGAGATACCAAGAGATACGAACAGAGATACCGAAGCAGGCAATAGACGAGGCAATACCGGAAGCAGGTCGATCGACCGACGCAGGCAGATCACCGAAAGGCAGATTAGGAAGCAGCAGATCACCGAAAGAAAAAGATAGGAGCAACAATCATCGAAACGCAAGAAGGACAGTAGAACCGGACGCAGGCAGAAAACAGGCAGATACGGAAGGAGATCAGGAAACAGGAGAACGAAGAAGATCAGAGCAGAAAAAGAACAGAACAAGAGGAGATACCGAAGCAGGCAGACGACAACAAGACCGGGATGCAGACAGAAGACGGCAGCAGATAGGAAGAAGATACGGAGTAGCAGATCACCGGAAGAAGGAAGAAGAAGTAAAAAAAAGGAAAAGAGATGAAAAATAGGGAAGCAGATAGGAATCAAAGAAGATACAGAGAGAAGGAAAGGACAAGATATAAGGCAGATCATCGGAAATCAGCAGACTCACGAGAGGCAGATACGAAGCAGATCACCGACGCAGGCAGATCACGGACGCAGGCAGACTCACGGGAACAGGCAGATCACCGAAGCAGGAGATAGAAGCAAGAACGAAGCAGAGAGAGCAGGCAGATCACGACGCAGGCAGATCACGGAACAGGTAGATCAGACAGGGAAGATCACCGGAAGAAGAGAGGGACAGAGATACGAAAAGAGAGAAGAGAGATCACGGGAAGCAGGAGAAGAGCAGAGATAGAAAAGAAAAAAGATACGAAAAAGAAAAGACGTAGAAGAGAGAGACGGAGAAGATCAAAGAGAAGAGATACTGGAAGCAGCAGGGGATCAACCAAGTAGGTAGATCACCGGAAGCAGGCAGATTACCGGAAGTAGGCAGATCATCGGGAAAACAGGCAGATCACGAAGAGGCAGACAGATACCGGAAAAGGAAGAAAAGAGGAGATAGAGCAAGATTACCGGAACCGGAGATAGGAAGCAGGAGATAAAAAGATAGAGCAGCAGAAAAGAGATAGAGAGGAGATAGAAGAAGATAGAGCAGGCAGATCACGAAGAAGTAGATTACTGAAGGAGGGAGATAATGGAAGAGGAAACGAAAAGGCAGATACACACAGATAGGAACACAGACAGCACAGATCAGGAAGAAGGCAGATACGGAAGAGGCAGATCACGAAGCAGAGAAGATACGGAATAAAAGATCACGAAGCAGGCAGATGACGGAGCGCAGGAGATCACGAAGGAGGCAGGATCAACGGAGTAGGCAGATTACCGGAACAGGCAGATAAGGAAGAGGCAGATACCGGAAAAGAGATAGAAGATAGAAAGGAAAGAAAATAGGAAAGGCAAACAGAGAGGCAGATCACGGAAGCCTGCAGATTACGACGCAGGCAGATCAATGGAAGAGGCAGATCACGAAGCAGAGATAGGAGCAGGCAGATCAAAGCAGGCAGATCACCGGAAGCGCAGGCAGATCAACGGAAGCAGGCAGATTACGAAGCAGGCAGATCACGGAAGCAGGCAGATAAACAGATACGGAAGCAGACAGATAGGAAAAAAGAGCAGGAGATCACGGAAAAAAAAAGGAGCAGGCAGATCAATGCGACCAGGCAGATCATCGGAGAGCAGGCAGATACGACAGGCAGATCACCGGAACAGGCAGATCACCGAAAGATAATGGAGAGGAGATAGAAGCAGGCAGATCACGGACGCAGACAGATTACGGATCAGGAAAAAGTAGTAGAGTCACTGGAAGTAGGCAGATTAGGAAGCAGAGATAGAAGAGCAAACGAACAGGAACGAAGAGATAAGAAAGATCACCAAAAGACAAACACGAAGCAGGAGATCACCGAAGCAGGAGATACGAAAAAGAAAGAGCGCAGGCAGATCACCGAGCAGGCAGATATCGAAGCAGGAGATTAGACGGAGGCAGATCAGAACAGGAGATAGAGAAAGAAAAGATCAGACGAAGTCAACAGCAGAAAAATACGGAAGCAGACAGAAGAGAAGATCACGGAAGCAAGATCATAAAGATAGAAGAGATAGAGAGGAATACCGGAAGCAGGCAGATCACGACGAGCAGATACCGAAGAAAGAAGAAGAACGAGAGACGAGAGGAGATCACCGACGCAGGGAGATCACAAACAAGAGATCACCGGACGCAGCAGATCACGGAAGCAGGCAGATACGGAACAAAGATACCGGACGGAGGCAGATCATCGAACAGGCAGATCACGACGCAGGCAGATAACGGACGCAGGCAGATCAAAAAGAGAGATTAGGAAGAAAAAACGAAGAAGAAAAAAAATAATAGGAAAAAGAGATACGGAAGAGAGATAGAAGAAGAGACGAGACAGATAAAGCAAGGCAGACTCGACGCAGGCAGATCACGAAAAGAGAAGCAGAGATACAATACAAAGACGGAAAAACAGATAGAAGAGGGAGATAGAAGCAGGGGATCACCCAAGCAGGAGATCACGAAGCAGGCAGATACGGAACAGGCAGATACGGACGCAGGCAGACTCACTGAGAACAGGCAGATACGACGCAGGCAGAACGAGAGAGATAGAAGAGAGATACGAAAGGAGAAATGGAGAGGAGATACGGAGAAGATACCGAAGCAAGAGATCACCGGAACGCAGGCAGATCACGTAGAGGGATAACGGAAGCAGGCAGATTACAAAAGATCAACGGAAGAAGATCACCGAAAAGAGATAGAGATCAGAAGCAGGCAGATGAAAAGAAGACACAGATCAAAGATAGACAGAGATAAGAAAAAAGAAGAAACAGATACGAAAAAAAGATAATACAAGATAATTACTGGAAGAGAGATACAGCAGCAGATACAAAAGGCAGATCACGAGCAGCAGATAGGAAGCAGGCAGATACGGACGAGGAGACACGGAAGCAGGCAGATCACCGGAGCAGGAGATCAGAAGCACAGATAACAGCAGAGACACGGAAGAGATAGGAAAGGCAATAGAAGAGGAGATAAAAAGATACGGAAGAAGGCAGATCACCGAAAGCAGGAGATTATGGACGCAGGCAGATACAAAGAAGGCAGATCACCGGACGCAAGACACGAAAAGATAACAAAGATAGAAAGAATACGACAGGAGATCAAACGAGCAGCAGATGACGGCAGAATCACGGAAGCAGGCAGATCATCGGGATACAGACAGATAGAAGCAGAGATACCCAGAGCACGAGCAAGATCAAAGATAGAAAGGAGATACCCGAAGCAGCAGATAACGGGAAGAAGAGACGGAGAGGAAAACAAAGAGAGACCAGCAGGCAGATAAAAATACGGAGGAGAAGAAAGGCAGATAGCAGGAGATCACCGGAACAGAATACGATGCAGGCAGAACGAGGGAGGCAGATTACAGAAGCAGGCAGATCACCGGAAGCAGGCAGATCACCGGAAGCAGGCAGATCACCGAACAAATACGGAAGCAGGCAGATCAGGAGGCAGAAGACAGAGGAGACGAAGGAGATAGCGGAAGCAGCAATAAGGATAAAGAGATCACGAAGCAGAATAACAGGCAGATCACCGGACGCAGGCAGATCACCGGAAGCAGGCAGATCAGACGCAGGCAGATCACCGGAAGCAGGCAGATACGGACGCAGGCAGATCACGGACAAGATCCCGAAAAGGCAGATAAAGCAGATACGGAAGAGGAACACGAAGTAGGCAGATCATGGAACAGCAGATCATCGGAAGTAGGCAGATTACCGAAGCAGGCAGATACCGGAAGCAGGCAGAAAAAAAAGATAAGGAAGGCAATAGAGGAAGATTACCGAACAGGCAGACACCGGACGCAGGCAGATACCGGAAAGAGATAGGAGAGGGAGATCACGGACGCAGGCAGACCACTGAAGCAGGCAGATTACCGGAAGAAGGAGATCACGGAAGAGTAGAATAGGAAGCAGGGCGGGAATACGAAGAGGCAGATCAGAACAGGCAGATCAACGGAAGCAGGCAGACACAGGACAGAGATATGGAACAGGCAAATCAGAAGGAGATCAAACAACAATAATCGAAGCAGGTCACCGAAGAGGAGAAACGGACAGGCAGATAGAAGCAGGCAGAAGAAAGTAAGAGCACAGATCAAAGAGCAGATCACCGAAGATAGGAAGCAGAAGACACAAGATAAGGAAAGATAACCGGAAGAGGAGATACGACGAGGAGATAAAAGGCAGATCACCGGAGAAGTACGAAGAGATCACCGAAGAGGAGATAGAGAAGGCAGATACGAAGCGCAGGCAGATCACCCGGAAGAGGGAGATAAGAGGCAGATCACGAAGGAGGCAGATAGAACAAGATAAAAAATAGAACAGGCAGAATCACCGAATACGTAGACCGGGAGCAGGCAGATTCACCGGACGCAGACAATCACCGGAAGAGAGAAGAGATAAAGGAAAAGAAAAAGATAGAAGCAGGAGATACGGAGGAGGCAGATCACGAGAGTTAGATTACCGAAGCAGGCAGATCACCGGAAGAAGGAGATAGGAAGCAGCAGACAGAAAGGAAGCGGCATGAATCACCGGAAGCAGGCAGATCACGGGAAGCAGTAGATCACCGGAAGATAGACAGAGATTAGATCACCGAAGAAGCGCAGACGGATAGAGATAGAAAAGACAGAACAAGCGCAGGCAGAAGATAGGAAGCAGGCAGGGATACGGAAGCAGAGATACGGAGAGAGATACGAAGCAGGCAGATATACGACGGGAGGCAATACGACGCAGGCAGATCACCGGAAGCAGGCAGATCACGACGCAGGCAGATCACTGCGAAGCAGGCAGATCACCGGGACGCAGGCAGATAGAAGCAGGCAGAACGGACAGATCAGAAGAATACGAACAAGATAGAAAAAAAAGACCCAGGAGGCAGATCACGACGCAGACAAAGAGCAGACAGATAAAAGAGGAAGAAAAGAAGAGGAGATAGAGGAGAGAGATAAGAAGCAGGAGATACGGACGCAGGAGATCACCGGAAGCAGGAGATCAGAAGGAGAACAAGATACGGAAAGGATAAAGAGAGTAAAGAGAGACAGATCACCGGAAGCAGGAGATCAGGGCAGGCAGATCACCGAACGCAGGCAGATCACAGGAAGCAGGCGATACCAGAAGCAGGCAGACCACCGGAAGAGGCAGACATCATGGACGCAGGCAGACTGAAAAGGGATACGAAAGATCAACGGCAGCAGACAGAAGGCAAACCACGCAGGAATCACCGGAAACAAGATACGGGAGCAGATCACCGGAAGCAGGCAGATCACGACGCAGGCAGATCACGGACGCAGGCAGATCACCGGATGCAGGAGATATCCAGAATAGGCAGATACTGGACAGGCAGATATCGAGCAGAGACGGAGCAGGAGATCACCATGAACAAGAGATCACAAGGAGATCACGACCAGGCAGAACGAAAGATAGAAGCAGGCAGATACGAAGGAGATACGACGCAGGAGATACGAAAGGCAGATACGAACAGAGATACCGAAGCAGGAAGATACGGACAGGCAGATAGAAGAAGAAAAGGAGATACGAGAGGAGCAAGGATACGAAGAGAAAAGGAGATACCGGAAGCAGGAGATCACGAAGCAGGCAGATACGGATAGGCAGATCACGGACGCACAAACGGAAGCAGAGATATGAAAAAAGCAGATCACCGGAAGCAGGCAGACAGATCAACGGAAGTAGGCTGGTGAATCACCGGAAGTAGGTAGATCACCGGAAGTATGCAGATCACCCGGAAAGGCAGACTGAGTATGTAGATACGGAAACAAAGAGACAGGAGATTACCGGGAAGAAGAGATACGAAGTAGGCAGATAGATTACCGAAGCAGGAGGATTACGGAATAGGCAGATCACTGGACGTAGGCAGATCACCGGAAGCAGGCAGATCACCGGACGCAGGCAGATCACGACGCAGGCAGATCACAAAGCAGGCAGATCACGGACGCAGGCAGATACCCAAGAGGAGATAGACGAGGAGATCACGGAAGAGGAGATCACGAGAGGCAGACAAGAAGAACTGAAGAGATACGGAAGGCAGGCACAGAGAGGCAGACCCAGCAGGCAGATACCGACGAGACAATCACCACAGACAGGATCACGGGAACAGGGGAGATCACGGATAGACAGATCACCGGAAGCAGGCAGATCACGGACGAGATAGGGAAGCAGGAGATAAGAGAGATAGAAAAGATACGATGCAGGCAGATAGAGAGTATACGGAAGCAGGCAGATACGGAAGAAAGATCACCGGAAGCAGGAGATAGATACGGAAGCAAGGGGAACAGGCAGACTCACCGGAAGCAGGTAGATATTGGAAGTAGGAGATTACTGGAAGCAGAATCGAAGTAGGAATACGAATAAGATAAACACGGGAAGTAGGTAGACGAGAGGTAGATCAAGGATAGACAACGAGTGGAGGCAGATACCGGAACAGCAGAATCACCGACGCAGGCAAGATCACCGGAAGCAGGCAGATCACGAGAGGCAGATCACCGAAGCAGGCAGATACTCGGACGCAGGCAGATACCGGGAGAGCCAGATCACCGGGAAGCAGGCAGATTACCCGGAAGAAGCCGCAGATCACCGGAAGCAGGCAGATAGATCAACGGAAGAGGCTGCGAATCACGAAGAGGCAGATCACCGGAAGCACGAGATCACGAAGAGGCAGACAGAGTATGCAGATCACCGGAAAAGCGCAGAGACAGAGATCACTCGAAGAAGGAGACACCGGAAGCAGGCAGACAGATCACCGGAAGCGAGGAGGCGATATGGAAGCAGGCAGATCACTGGACGCAGGGAGATCACGAAGCAGGCAGATTGACAGGACGCACGGCAACATCAGATAGGCAGATCACCGGAAGCAGGCAGACTCACCGGAAGCAGATCACCGAAGCAGCAGATCACCGGAAGGCAGATCACGGAAGCAGGCAGATAGGAGAGGTAGAAAGCAGATCACCGAAGCAGGCAGATACCTGAGCAGGCAGAAGAGAGGAGAGGAGCAGGCAGATCACCGACGCAGAACACAGAGCAGATAGATCAGAAGAAGATAGAGAGAAGATCACGGGAAGCAGGAGATAACGACGCAGGCAGATCATCGAAGCAGGCAGATCACGGAGCAGGAGATCACCGGAAGCAGAGATCACCGGACGCAAGATCACGAGACCAGATCAGGAAGCAGGGAGATCATGAAGCAGGCAGACAGATCACGGAAGCAGGCAGATCACCGGAAGCAGGCAGATCACCGAAGAGGCAGACACGGAAAGTAGATTAGAAGTAGGGGGTATATACTGGAAGCAGGCAGATACGGAAGCGCAGGCAGACAAATCACGGAAGCAGGTAGACCGAGCAGGCAGATCAACGGAAACCGCACCGGACGCAGGCAGATAGAAGAGAGATAGGACGCAGGCAGATCACTGGACGCCAGATCACCGGACGCAGGCAGATCATCGGACGCAGGCAGAACTGGAAGAGGCAGAACGATTACAGGAGATCAACGGAAGCAGGCAGATTACCGGACGCAGGGAGACTCATCGGGAACAGGCATAAGGAAGAAGATAGAGCAGGCAGAAGAGAATGCAGACCTGAGCAGGAGATCAGAGAGACATACACCGGGAGGCAGATAGATCACCGAAGCAGGAGATACGACGCAGGCAGATCACGGAAGCAGGAGATCAACGGACGCAGACAGAAGAAGCAAGTGGGAGAGAGATATCAGACGCAGGCAGATATCGAACAAGATAGAGAGGAGATACCGAAGCAGGAGACTGAGAGGCAGATAACGGACAGGCAGATCACCGAAGCAGGCAGATGACGGAGAGCAGATCACCGGAAGCAGGCAGATCACGGACGAGGCAGATCACCGAGCAGCAGATATCAAGCAGGCAGATACCGGAAAAGCAGAACGAACCAGGCAGATCACCGGAAGCAGAGATACCCGGACGCAGGCAGATCACCGGAGAGCAGATCAGAACAGGCGATCAGAATCAGGGCAGATCATCAAGCAGAGATCAGAGATTTAGACGAGAGCAGGAGATCACCGGAGAAGAGATACGGAAGCAACGAGATAGGACGCAGGCAGATCACCGGACGGTGGATAAACCGAAGAGATAGAGAAGATAAAGCAGAGATAGAGAGGCAGATAGGAGAAAAGCCAGATCACCGGAAGCAGGCAGATCACCGGAAGAAGGCAGATAGAAGCAGGAGACAGATCAACGGAAAGCAGGGTAGCGAATCACTGGAAGCAGTAGATCACTGGAAGCATGTAGATTACCGGAAGAGGCAGACGAAGCATAGATAGGAACAAGGAGAGAGTAGATACCGGAAGAAGCAGGCAGATAGGAAGCAGGCAGACAGATCACCCGGGAAGCAGCAGGCGATACGGAACAGGCAGATCACCGGAGTAGGCAGATCACCAAAAGATAGAAAGATAGAGGAGATACCGGAAGCAGGCAGATACGGAGAGATACGAAGCAGAGATCACGACGTAGAGAACGAAAGGAGATACCGGACGAGATCACCGAAGAGGAGATCAGAACAGGAGATCACGACTAGGCAACAACAGGAGACTGAGCAGGGCAGATCACCGGACGCAGACAAACGAGCAGATAGATCACCGGTAAGCAGGCAGATCACCGGACGCAGACAGATCACGGAAGCAGGCAGATCACCGGACGGGCAGATCAGAAAAGGCAGATCACCGGACGGAGGCAGATAAAAGCAGGCAGACTCACGAGCAGGCAGATCACCTGACGAAGCAGATCACGGAACAGGCAGATACCGAAAATACAGATCAAGAAGCAGCAGACAGATCACGAAGCAGGCAGGGGATCACGGGAAAGGCAGATACCGAAGCAGGGAGATTATCGAAGCGGAGATTACTGAAGCAGGCATATTAGGAAGAGGTAGATTAACGGAAGCAGGTAGATAATCACTGGAAGAGAAGATAAGGACGCGGACAATACGAACAGATCACCGGAAGAGGAGAAAGGACGCAGAGATACGAAGCAGGAATACAAGCAGATCACCGAACAGGCAGACCACGACGTAGAGTAGATCAACGGAAGAAGCAGATTCACCGGAAGCAGGCAGATAGGAAAAAGAGATACCCGAAGCAGGCAGACAGACTCAACGGAAGCAGGTTGAGGAATCACCGAAGCAGGTAGATCAACGGAAGCAGGTAGATTACGGGAAGCAGGCAGAAAACAGATAGGAAGAATGCAGACCCGGAGAGGCAGATCACCGAAAAAGCCGCAGATCACCAGAACAGCAGATAGATCACAGACAGAGCGATACGAAGCAGGTAGATCACGACGTAGGCAGATCACCGGAAGCAGGCAGATCAAGAGAGACATAGAGCAGGCAGATCACGAAGCAGGCAGATCACGAGCAGCAGATCACCGGAAGCAGGAGATAGACGAGGCAGATCACCGGAAAGAGATCACCGGACGCAGGAGATACGAAGCAGGCAGATCACCGGAAGCAGGCAGATCACTGGACGGCAGGCAGAACAGAAGAGACCGAGAGAGATACCGACGAGACACAGGAAGAAGATACGGGCAATAGAAAAATAGAAGCAGGCAGATCACCGGACGGCAGCGATCACGGAAGCAGGCAGATCACCGAAGGAGATACGAAGCAGGCAGATCAGAGAGGAGATAGAAAAGATCACGGAAGCAGGCAGATACCGAAGCAGGCAGATAGATTACCGGAAGCAGGAGGGGGATCACGGAAGAAGGAGATACAAGAGGTAGATTACTGGAAGAGGCAGATCATGGAATAGGAGATTACTGAAAGGAGATTACCGGAAGTAGGTAGATAAAACACAGGGAAGCAGGTAGATCAGCAAGATAAGGATAGACAATTACGGAGCGCAGGCAGATACGAAAGCAAGATCAGACAGCAGATAGGAGAGATCACCGGAGAGGCAGATAGAGCAGGAGATACGGAAGCAGGAGATCACGAAGGAGATCAACGGAAGCAGGAATATCGGAAGCAGAACGGAAGAGGAAATACCGGAAGCAGGAGATCAGGATGCAGGCAGAAAATGCAACCAGCATGGAGATCACGACGAAGACACACACGAGGCAGACAGATCACCGACACAGGAGATCACCGACGGCAGGAGACTCACCGGAGGCAGACTAACGGACGCAGACAGATTACCGGAGCAGGTAGATTTGGGACGAGGAGATATCGAGACGAAGATAGAAGAAGATCACGAGTAGGCAGATACCGGAAGAGAGACCGACGCAGGAGACCAACGGACGGAGGCAGATCACCGGAAGAGAGATAAAGCAGATCAACGCAGCAGACACCCGACGAGAGATCAGAAGCAGAAACCAACAGCAGATCATCGAAAAGCAGATCAGGAAAGGAGATACCGAAGAGGAGATCACCCGAAGCAGGCGAGATACCGACGAACCAGATCACGGAAGAATAGAACAGGAGATACGAAGAGGAGATCACCGGACGAGAGCACGAGAGGGAGATCATCGACCAGGAGATCACCGAAGCAAAGTCAGAGGAGGAGATCAGACAGAAACGAAGAAATACGAAGGCAGATACGAACAGGAGATAGATGTAGGAGATTCACCGGACGTAGAGATAGAATAGGAGATTACAAGAAAGATACGGAAGCAGGTAGATAGATTAAGAGCGAATAGGGAAGCAAGATCAGAAGAGAGATTAGAAGGCAGGAGCAGAGCATGTAGATTACCCGAAGAAGGCAGAGACGGATAGGTAATCACTGGAAAAAGATCACCGGAAGCAGGCAGATAGATCAACGGGAAAGAGGATACCGGGAAGAGGCAGATAAGAAGAGATCACCGGAAGCAGGCAGATCACAGGACGGAGACATCACCGGAAGAGATACAAGGCAGATCACGGACGAGGATCAAGATACGGACGAGAGATACCCGAAGCAAGATAGAGAGAGATAGAACAGGAGATACGAAGCAGAGAGGAGACAAAGAGACCGGAGCAGGAGTACCGAGCAGACAATACGGACGCAGGCAGATCGACCGGAAGCAGGCAGATATGAGTAGAGATACGGAAGGAAGATAGAAAGGAGATCACCGGAAGAGAGATACGAAGAGGAGAAGAGGCAGACTAGAGAGATCAACGGAGCAGACACAAACGAGAGATACGGAAGCAGGCAGATAGAGAGATCACGAAGCAGAGATACCGGATGCAGGCAGATCACGGAGTAGCTAGATTACCGAAGCAGTAGATAGGAAGAGCAGATCACCGGAAGTAGGTAGAAGATCAACGGAGCAGGTGGTGAATACGGGAAGCAAACGAAGAAGAACGGAAGCAGGAGAAGATGTGATTACGGAACAAGCAGAATAGGTAGACTCACTGGAAGAAGGTAGATCACTGGAAGGAGGAGATAGATTACCGGAAGCAGGTAGGAGATTACCGGAAGCAGGCAGATCATCGGATGCAGGAGAACAAGCAGGCAGATACGAGCAGGGATAGAGAGACCAGAACAGGAGATTAGGACCAGGCAGATCAAGCAGGCAGATACGACGAGGAGATACCGGAAGAGGAGATCACCGAGCAGGAAGATAAAGCAGGCAGATACCGAAAGAGATCAGGAGCAGGAGATAAGCAGGAGAAGAGATAGACAGGCACACATACGACAGACAGATCACCGGAGCAGAGATATGGAGAGACAGATAGGAAGCAAGACACGAATGAGGAGATAAAAGGAGATACGAGAGGCAGATCAGGAAAGGCAGAACGGACGTAGCAGATCACGAGAAGTCAGATCACCGGAAACAGCAGATTAGAAGAAGGAGATACGAAGCAGGTAGATAGATACCGGAAGCAGGGTAGGGGATACCGGAAGCAGGCAGATCACCGGAAGCAGGTAGATTATCCGAAGCATAGATACTGGAACAGGGAATGAAGAGCAGATTACCGAAGTAGGCAGAAAATCACGAAGAGGAGACGGGAGAGGAGATCAAGGATGAGAACAAGAAGGAGATAAAGAAGAACAGAGAGGAGATAGAAGCAGAGATAAGCAGGCAGATCACGAGAAGATACGGACGCAGGCAGATACGGACGGAGAGATCACGAAGCAGGCAGATCACAGGAAGCAGTGCAGATTACCGGAAGCAGGCAGACAGATTAACGGAAGCAGGCTGGGAATTATCGAAGCAGGCAGATCACTGGAAAGAGATTACCGAAGGAGGCAGACAGAGTATGAGATTACGAAGAAGGTAGACTGAGTGGATAGGAGATTACTGAAGAAGTAGATTACCGGAAGTAGGTAGAAGATACGAAAAATACGGAAGAGTAGATCACCGGACGCAGGCAGATCAACGGGAAGCAGTAGATCAGGGAGAGGAATCATCGGACGAGGCAGATCACCGGAAGCAGGCAGATCAGACGGAGGAGATCACCTGAAGCAGCAGATAATCGGACGCAGGGAGATCACCGGAAGCAAGATCACGAGAGAAGATACCGAAAGAGGAGATACGAAGCAGGAGATCACCACGAGGCAGACGAGAGGAGACGGAGAGGCAGATACCGAGAGAAGATACGGAAGCAGAGATCAGGAAGAAGATCACCCGAAGCAGGCAGATCACCTGAGAGAGATCATCGGAAGCAGGAAGATCACGGACGCAGGGCAGATTACCGAAGCAGGCAGACTACCGGATGAGGAGATAAGGACGTAGAGATTACGAAGCAGGCAGATACGGAAGCAGGAGAATCAAAGTAGTAGATTACCGGAAGAGGATATTTGTCACGGTCAGACAGACACAAAAGGACACAAGGAACACCAGAAATATTTAAACAGGGAAAGATAGGGAGTAGTGAAGTCCAGGGGTAGAATGTGCTCAGGGAGCGTAGGCCGATGAGGGTGGTTGGTGTCCAGAAGTCCTGGGGGAGGAAACACAGACACAACGGGGTGATGAAACAGGCAGAAGTACAGTTAAGGGAAATCCAAAATACGTAGTAGAAGGAGAAGGTCAATAGAGTTAGGGATTGAAGAGTAGGGAGGTAATGGCAGAAGCAGGTTGGATCTCCGGAGGCAGAAGAATCAATAAACAGGCAGGGGGGTAACAAAACCAGGGTGAGCCAGAAGGAGTAAACAGGTTCCGGGGTGTGAGCTTGAGACGATTGACACCGGAGAGCGAAAGAAGGGCTTAAATACTGGGAGAGGTAGTGGGTAATGCAGGAGCTGGCAAGAAAGTGAGCAGAGCAGGGACAGGTGGAGAAGGGAGAGGAGAGGAGGTGAGAGAGGGAAGATAGGAAACCAATTAAGGTGGTAACCGGTGGAGTGAGAGGGCTCACTGACGAGAACCTCCCAAGGGACGGCCCCAGAAGTCCCTAAAGAAACACGGGGGGGAGAGGGGAGCCGGAGGAGGGAGAACCGAACGAGGAAAACCGGAGAAGGAGGGGGTGGGAGATGGGAAGTGAGACAGGACAGGCACAGGGACAGGAACCGAAAGGCGGAGGTTAGGGACCCTCTGGGGGGCCCACGGATTGCAGGGTCAGGATGGGAGGAAAGCGGTGATGAGAATACAATGACTACTGGCACAGGTTCAGTCATAGCTCCCAGTAATGAGGTACTGGAGACCCCTACCCCCCCGGCTGGACCGAAGCAGGGGGGAGGTGTAAAACCAGACCACCATCGAAGCGTGGAGGAGGAGGACAAGGGCAGCAGACCAGCGGACCCTGGGCACAGGCAGGGGTGCAGAACCAGCTGGGGGCGGGAGAAGATTGTGTTGGTTGCAGATGGGGCAGGCTGGAGAACCAATCTTCCTCAGAGAGGACACAGAACCTCTGGGCGAGCAGGTTGTAGGTGGGTGGAGCCAGGGTGACAGATGTAGGCGGGAGTAGTCACTGAACGTCGACCTGGGACCTCAGGTTTGGGGGACAAAAAGGTGGGCAAGTGCGGGACCGGCTGGTTACGGAGAGTCAGCAACTAACAGCCCAGTCAGAGTGCAACGATAGGATGATGACAGTTTGGAGGGGTAGGAGGGAGAGTGAGGTACTCGGCCGAGGGGGCAGGAGAAGGCAAGCAGAGGTTGGTGGCAATCCCTCCCCACTCCCGATCAGGTCACCCAGTGAGCTGAGGGTTGTGGCGGGGCGGAGCCATGGGAACCCAGGATGAGGGTTGGGCCTGGAGAGGGGAGCAGGTGAAACGATAGTTTTTGATGGTTCCGGACAGACCCATCGAGACCGGGCGTGAATGAGTGACGATCCGAGTAAGGTGTCCAGTGCGAGGAATAGGAGGTGTGCAAACGGAGGTTCTCAGTCCCAGTTGGCGTGACAGCTTGATGTCATTATGTTGGCTTCGCGCCAGAATCCACCAGAGGCAGCCAGGGTGTGAGTTGAGTAGGGAGGCGGGAGGTGAACTTGCAGCAGGGGCTTGCCTGGTCGGAGGACTGGATGGTCATTGAACTCAACCGACTCCCTATGCCGGTGAGAGTCCCTTTAAAGGGAGGTCCCACATCGATGTCATCACCTCCACAATAGAGGCAGAGGTTGAGGTGGAAGCGCCGCTGGCGCCTGCAGGAGTGAGAGAGGCGCCAACCCAATCAGACTGATCAAGCTGACCTGGGTGAGGGGCAGTAGATGACAGGGGCCCATCGGATTCTCCGAAGCCGGTAGTAGGTGGACCTTGGCGCCCTCCCACGACGACGTGGTTGTATTATGTCGATCCTGACAGTCAGTGCGAAGGCTTATCAAGAGTGGAAGGCAGTTCATGGGAGACCAACTCGCCCTGATATAGTCAGCCAAACTATGGAAGAACGAGCCACCAACGATGGTGTGTTCCAAGAACTTCGCTCTAGCCAGGGTTGGAAGTCGATGGAATGGTCTGCGCGACTGTACGCCGCCTTGGAATAGAACATACAGACGGCGGTGGGGAATCAGGTAAACACTTCAGCATCTCCTCAGCAAACAGGCCGAAGGTTGCACATGGGGGGTTTGACGCCTCGAACTCTGCTGTCCCAGAGTCGAGCCCTCGGCCCGTCAGGGTGAGTGATGGATAAACTTTAGCCCTCGAGGCGAAGGTTGGCAAGGAGAACTGAAGGGCAGCTAGTCAGGAATGGGGATGGGTTGAATGTGAACCGGGGGTTCAATCTTGGGTTCGGAGCAGCGGCTGAATGACGCAGGTAACGGGGAGGGTGGTGGGGAGAGGTGGGGTCAGGTTGGTGAGGAGTTGAATGATATGGCGAGTGTTGTTGCTGCTGCTGGGACTGCGCGGTGCCGCTGGAACTCGAAGCTGTTGGTGGCGACCTGAAGCAGAGAGGGAGATGACGCGCCATGCGGCCAGCTCCCTCTCAGTGTGTTCCAGGCGTAGCATGGGGTGGGTTGCTCAGGCTCTTGGCTTCCATGTGGGGGAAGTAAGGAGTATGATGGTCAGATCGCACTGTCACTAGACAGACGACAAAGGACACAATTAAGACACAAAAATAAACTTAAGGGGAAAGGGGATGTAGGGAGGAGGAAGGTCAGGGGTTATCCGTCCGATGTGCTGGGTCTGTGCCTCCCCCCAGTGCGCAGCGGGAGTGGGCGGTCCGATGACGCGGTGGTTGGTGGTCAGAAGTCCTGGGGGAGGAAACACAGACACAACGGGGGATGAAAACAGGCAGAAGTACAGTTCAAGGGAAATCCAAAATAGTAGTAGCAAGGCAGAAGGGGTAGAGTTACCGGGATTGAAGAGTAGTAGGAGTGTAATGGCAGAAGCAGGTTGGATCTCCTGAGGAGAAGAGTATCCAATAAACACAGGTCGGGGTACAAAACCAGGGTGAGCAGAAGCGCGAAAAACAGGTTCGGGTGGAGTTGTGCAGAGATCTGACACCGGAGAGCTGAAAGACAGGGCCTTAAATACTGGGAGAGGTTAGTGGGTAATGAAAGCGTAGCTGGCAGAGTAAAGAGATTACAAAAGGACAGGTGGAGCAAGTAGTGAGTAGAGAGAGGGAGGTGAGCAGAGGGAAGATAGTGGAAACCAATAAGGGGTAAACCCGGTGGAGTGAGAGGGAGTGACAATATTATGGAAGTAGGTAGATTACTGGAAGTATAGACAAAATCACCGGAAGCAGGCAGACTGAGCAGGTAGATCAACGGACGGAGAAATACGGAGGCAGGCAGATCACCGGACGCAGGCAGATCAGGAGACAGATACGACGCAGGCAGATACTGACGCAGCAGATCAGGAGAGGAGATCACCGGATACAGGAGATCACGGAAGCAGGCAGATCACGGAGAGGAGATCAGAAGAGGAAGAAGCAGGAGATATCGGAAGCAGGCAGAAAGCACGCAGATCCGAGCAGGAGATCACGGAGCAGAATAGACGCAGACAGATCAGGAAGCAGGCAGATCACCGACGCAGGCAGATCACCGAAAGCAGGGGCAGATTAACGGACGCAGAAGATAGAAGAGAGACGGAAGAGAAAGAGCAGGAGATAACGGAAGCAGGAGATCACCGACGCAGGCAGATCACCGGAAGCAGGCAGACTAACGGACGCAGGAGATCAACGGACGCAGGAGATCACGAAGAGGAGATAGAGCAGAGATCACGGAAGCAGAGATCACGACGAGGAGATCACCGGACGAAGCAACAACAGGCAGATAAAAAAGGCAGATCACGAAGCAAGATCACCCGAGCAGGAGATCACGACGCAGGCAGATCACGACGCAGGAGATCAGGAACTAGGCCGATCACCGGGAACAGGCAGATAAAGAATAGACGCGAAGAGCAGGAGATCACCGACGAAGGAGATACGGAAGCAGAGATCACCGGACGCAGGAGATCACCGACGAAACGAGCAAGATCACCGGACGCAAAAGCAGGAATCAACGAGAGATCACCGGACGCAGCAGATACGGGAAGCAGGAGATACCGGAAAAGCAGATCACCGGAAGCAGGCAGATAGATTCACGGGAAGTAGGTTGGCGAATACCGAAAGAGATCACCGGGAAGCACGTAGATCACTGGAAGCAGGCAGAAGAGCATGTAGATCACGAAAAGCAGAGATAGGCAGATACGAAAAAAGGTAGATCACTCGAAGAAGACAGATCAGAAGAGGAGGCGATCATGGAAGAGGCAGATCACCGACGAGGCAGATCACGAAGCAGGCAGATCACCGGACGCAGGAACCGAGCAGGCAGATCACGAAGCAGGCAGATCACCGGACGCAGGCAGACCACCGCGAAGCAGGCAGATCAGACGCAGGCAGATCACCGGAAGCAGGAGATCACCGGACGCAGGAGATAGGAAGAGGCAGATAAGCGAAGCAGGCAGATCACCGGACGCAGGCAGTACAGAGCAGGCAGACCTGAGCAGGCAGATCACCGAGAGACACACACCGGAGGCAGATAGATCACCGGAAGCAGAGAGACGCAGACAGATCACGGAAGCAGGAGATCACCGGAGAGAGATACCAACAGGAGATAGAGAGGAGATCACCGGGAAGCAGGCAGATCACCGACGCAGGCAGATCACGACGCAGCAGATCACCGAAGCAGGCAGATAACGGAACAGCCGCAGATCACCGGAAGGAGAAGATACGACGCAGAGATCACGGAAAGAGATCACGGAGATCACGAAGCAGGAGATCCCAGAAGCAGGAATCACCGGAAGCAGGCAGATCACGGAAGCAGGCAGAGAAAGAGTCACCGGACGCAACATCAAAGGAGATAGACGAGAATACAAAGAGGAGATACGAAAACAGGAGATCACCGGATGCAGGGCAGATCACCGGAAGCAGGCAGATCAGACAGGGAAGCAGGCAGATAAGGAGATACGGAACGCAGGCAGATTCACGGAAGCAGGCAGAATCACGGAAGACAGGAGACGGAAGCAGCAGATACAAACAAGGCAGAGAAGAGATAGGACGCAGGAGATAGAGCGCAGATCACGGAAGAGGAGATCACGACGTAGGCAGATCACCGGGAAGCAGGCAGATCAGGAAGCAGAGATAGAGCAGCAGATCAAGAAGAGGCAGATCAGAAGAGGCAGATACCGGACGCAGCCAATACAGAAGCAGGCATAAAACCGGAAAAGACAGAAACAAAAGAGGAGAGAGAGCAGATCACCGGAACACATTACCGGAGCAGGCAATAAGAAGATAGAAGGGATACGAAGAAATCAACGAGACGAGGAGATCACGGACGAGGCAGATCACGGAAGCAGAGATCACCGGAGCAGGCAGATACGAAGAGCAGATAGAACAGGAGATACGGAAGAAAGAAGCAGGCAGATCACCGAAAAAGATCACCGGACGCAGGCAGACAAGGCAGACAGAGTAGGCAGATAGACGCAGAAAATGAAGCAGGAGATCAAGATACGAAGCAGGAGAACAGAAGAAAACGAAGGGAGATCACGGACAGGAGATAGAAGAGAGATACTGACAGGCAGATTACGGACGGAATCACTGGAAGAGGGATCACGAAGAAGGTGCAGATCACCGAAGCAGGTAGATAGATCACTCGGAAGAGGTTAGGGAATCACGAAGCAGGAGATACGGGAAGTACAGATCACCGAAGAGGTAGACTGAGAGTAGATCACCGGAATAAGGCAGACTGGATAGGAGATCACGAAGAAAAGATCACCGAAGCAGGAGAAGATAGAAGCAGTAGGAAGAAGAGAGATCACTGAGTAGGCAGATACGGAAAACAGGACGCAGGAGATCAGAGCAGGCAGATCACCGAAGAGAGATAGAGAGGCAGACACCTAAATAGACAGGAGATACGAAGCAGGAGAAAGACGAGCGCAGATCAGCGGAAGCAGCAGATCACCGGAACAGCAGATACTGGAAAGACAGAGAGGAGACCGGAGCAGGAGATACCGACGCAACACAAGAGGAGAAGATCAGAACAGACAGATCACCGGACGTAGATAGATCACGAAGCAGAGATACCGGACAGGATAGAAGAGAGATCAGAAGGAGAACGAAGGATCAAGGAGATAGAAAGATAGGAAAGAGATACAAAAAGATACGGAAGCAGGAGAAGATCACCGGAAGCAGGCAGGGGATCACGAAGCAGGCAGATCACGAAGCAGGCAGATTATTCGAAGCAGGTAGATCACCGGAAGCAGGCATATACCGGAAGCAGGTAGATTACTGGGAAGCAGGTAGACAAACCACCGGAACGCAGAGAGAGCAAGATAACGGACGGGACACATCACCGGAGGCAGCAGATCACCGGAAGCAGGCAGAATCACTGGACGCAGGGAGATTACCGAAGCAGGTAGATTACTGACGTAGGCAGATCACTGAAGCAGTAGATCACCGACGAGGCAGATCACGACGGAGCAGATTTACGGAAGTAGGTAGATAACTGGAAGAAGCGCAGATACCGGAAGCAGGTAGATAGATTTAACGGAAGCAGGTGGGAATTAGGAATAGAGATCACCGGAACATGTAGATTACCGGAAGCAGGGTAAACGAGCATGAGATAGAAGAAAGGATAGCAGATAGGAAGAAGGAGATAAGGAAGATCACCAAGAGGATAGAAGCAGGGAGAACGAGTAGAGATACGGGAAGGCAGAATGAGCAGATAGAAGGAGATACGAAGAAAGATTACCGGAGCAGGCAGATTACCTGAAGAGGTAGATCACCGAGGAGGCAGATCACCGGAAGCAGCAGATCACCGGATGAAGGAGATCACGGAAAGAGATTACCGAAGAGGAGATAGAGAGGAGAAGAGAGAGACCCGAGAAGATACCGGAGCAGAAATAGGAGCAGACAATCACGAAAGGCAGATCACGGACGTAGATAATACGGAGAGCAGGAGATCACGGGAGAAGGCAGATACCGAAACAGGAGATAGGACGTAGGCAGATACGGAAGAGAGATCAGACGAGGCAGATCACGGACGAGAAGATTACCGGAAGCAGGCAGATCACCGGAAAAGGCAGATCACGGGAAGCAGGCAGACAGATCACCGGAAGCAGGCAGGGATACGGAAGCAAGATCACGAAGCACAGATTATCGAAAAGATATCGGAAGCAGGCATATTACGAAGCAAGATTACCGGAATAGGTAGATAAATTATCGAAGTATAGACCGAGAGGCAGATAAGACGATAGACATATTAGAGGCAGAGAACCGGAAGCAGGCAGATCAGATAGCAGATACCGGACGAAGCTAGATCACCGGACGCAGGCAGATCACCGGACGGAGGCAGATACTCGAAGCAGGAGATCACCGGACAAGGAGACAAGGAAGCAGGCAGATCACCGGAGCGCAGGAGATATGAAGAGGATTAGGAAGCAGCAGATACCGGAGCAGGCAGACCAGAGCATGCAGACCAGAAGATACAAGAGAACAGATAGAGAAGATCACGGGAAGCAGGCAGACTCACGACAGGCAGACACGAAGCAGGTAGATCAAGGACAGACAGATACGGAAGCAGGAGATTTCGAGCAGGAGATACGGAGGAGATAGGAAGTACGAGATCACGGAGAGGCAGACCACGGAAGCAGGCAGATCCTCCCGACGCAGGCAGATCACCGGAGGAGGCAGATCACCGCAAGAGGAGATACCGGACGCAGGCAGATACCGAAGCAGGCAGATCACCGGAGCAGGCAGAACGAACAGATACCAGCAGAGATCAGAACAAGGCAGAAAGAACAGGAGATCACCCGAAGCAGGAGATCACCGGAGGAGGCAGATCACGAGCAGCCAGGACACCGAACAGCGATCAGAACAGGCAGATAATCGGGAAGCAGGCAGATACCGGACGTACCCAGACCCGAGCAGGCAGATACGGAGAAAGATACGGAAGAAACGAGATACGACGCAGGCAGATACGAGAGGAATCACCGGGAAGCAGACAGATCACCGGACGCAGGCAGATCACCGAACAGAGATCAGAGCAGGCAGACACCGGAAGCAGGAGATCACGAGAGCGACAGAGCAGGCAGATCAGACAGATCACGAACGCAGGCAGATACGAAGTGAGATCACCGGGAAGACAGGAGACGGAGAGGGCAGATCACCAGAAGAAGGCAGAGGAGCAGGCAGATTACCTGACGCAGCAGATCACCGGACCGCAGATCACCGGAAGCAGGTAGATCACCGGACGCAGGCAGATTACCGGAAGCAGGCAGATCACCGGAGCAGGCAGATAACGATGTAGGCAGATCACCGGAAGCAGGTACAGGTAGATCACTGGAAGCAGAGATAGAAGCAGGAGAAACCGGAAGTAGCTAGATTATAGAAGTAGGTATATTACTGGAAGCAGGAGATTACGAAGGAGATAAATTACCGGAAGTAGGTAGACCGAGCATAGATAACGACGGAGACATATTACTCGAGGTAGGTAGATCACCGGAAGTAGAGATTACGGACGAAGATTACGGAATAGCAGATCATGGACGCAGGCAGATCACGACGCAGGCAGATACGAAGCAGGCAGATCAGGAGCAGGCAGATACCGGAAGCAGGCAGATACCGAGCAAGATAGACGGAAGAAGGAAGAGGAGATCACGGAAGCAGGCAGATCAGACGAGGCAGACCGGAGCAGGCAGATCCGGACAGGCAGATTACCGGAGCAGACAACACCGGGATAGATCACCGGGAAGCAGGCAGATCACCGACGCAGGAGATCACGGAAAGGCAGATCACCGGACGCAGGAAGACAACGAAGCAGGCAGATCACCGGACGCAGAGAACCCGGAGCAGGCAGATCACCGACGCAGGCAGATCACCGGAGAAGCAGACACGGAAGCAGGCAGATATCGAAGAAGAGATCACGAAGCAGGCAGATAGATCACCGGAAGCAGGTGGAATCACGAACAGGCAGATCACCGAAGCAGGTAGATATCGGGAATAGGCAGAAGGAGCATGTAGATTACCGAAGAAGGTAGACGGATAGGAGATAGAAAGGTAGATAACGAAATAGATAGATCACGGAAGCAGGTAGGGATTACGAAGCAGGCAGATCACGGACGCAGGCAGATCACCGAAGCAGGTAGATACCGAGAAGATAGACGCAGGCAGATCACCGGAAGCAGGCAGATACCAAGGCAGATCACCTGGAAGCAGCAGAAGAAAGATAAAGAGGAGATACCGAGAAGAGAAGAGGAGATACGAAGAGGAGATAGAGCAGAGACAGAGCAGGCAGAGGAGAGGAGATACCGGACAGACATAACGAGCAGATAGATCACCGAAGCAGGCAGATCACCGGACGCAGATAGATTACCGGAAGCAGGCAGATCAATGGACGGGAGGAGATCACGGAAGCAGGAGATACGACGTAGGCAGATCACCGGAAGCAGGCAGATCACCGGACGCAGGAGATCACCGGACGCAGAGATACCGGAAGCAGGCAGATACGGGAAGACAGGCAGATCACCCGAAGCAGGCAGATAGATTACTGGAAGAGAGGGATAGGAAGCAGAGATCACCGGAAGAGGAGATTATTGGAAGTAGGAGAAGGAAGCAGGCATATTATGGAAGCAGGAGATCACCGGAAGAGGTAGACAAATCACCGAAGCAGGAGACCGAGAGGTAGATTCACCGATGCAGAAATAGAGGCAGGGCAGATCACCGGAAGCAGGTAGATCACGACGCAGGCAGATACGAGCAGGCAGATACCGGACGCAGGCAGATAACGGACGCAGAGATCACCGAGAGAGATCACCTGAAGCAGGAGATCACCGGACGAAGGCAGATCAAGGAAGCAGGAGATCAGACGCGGTGCAGATCACCGGAAGCAGGCATATTACGAAGCAGGCAGATAGGACGCAGGAGATGAGCAGGAGATGGAGAGGAGATCACGGAGCAGAAAAGCAGAGATAGAAGAGCAGATCAGACAAGATGAGCAGACTAAACGGAGAAATCAACGGAAGCAGGCAGATCTTTGACGCAGGCAGATCACGGACGCAGGCAGATCACCCGGAAGCACGCAGATCACCGGACGCAGAGATCACCGGGCGCAGGCAGACTTCGAGCAGGCAGATATGACGCAGGATATCACCGAAGCAGAAGACCAGGAGTAGGAGATCACGAAGGGATGACGCAGGCAGATCACGGACGCAGGCAGATCACGGAAGCAGGCAGATCACGAACCAGGCAGATCAACCGAAGCAGGAGATCACTGGACGCACGTGACCGAGTAGGCAGATACGGACGTAGGCAGATCACCGGAAGCAGGCAGATTACTGACGTAGCAAGATCACTGGAAGAAGGGAGACGGAGTAGGCAGATCACCAGAAGACAGAGGCAGATCTGAGCAGGCAGGATCACCGGAAGAAGGCAGACCTGAGCAGGAGATCACCGGAAGAAGGAGAAGCAGATAGATCAGAAGAAGCACACAAGTATGTAAATACTGGAAGAAGGTGGACGGGCAGGTAGATCACGGAAGAAGGCAGATACCGAAGCAGGTAGATAGATCACGGAAGCAGTAGGTGGATAAGGAACAGCAGATCACGATAGGCAGATACGAAGCAGCAGACTTCCGGACGCAGGCAGATCACCGGGACCAGGCAGATCAACGCAAGCAGGCAGAACGACAGGACAGAAAAGAGATGAAAGATAGGAAGGAGATAGAAGAAGAAGATCACCGAAGCAGGAGGGGATCAAGAAGCAGGCAGATCACCGGAGAGGCAGATCACCGGAAGCAGGCAGACTCCGGAGAGGCAGATCACCGAGAGGCAGATACCCAAGCAGGCAGATCACCGGACGCAGGAGATCACCGGAACAGGAGATCACCGACGCAGGAGATCACCGACGCAGCCAGACACTCAACAGGCAGATAACGGAACAAGCAGATATCGAACAGGGAAGATACATAGGCAGATCAAGGACGCAGGCAGATAGGACGAGTAGATCACCGGAACAGCGATCAGGAAAGGAGATACGAAGCAGGCAGATCAACGGACGCACTAGACCCGAGCAGGCAGATAGAGCAGAGCAGATACCGGAAGCAAGAGATAGGACGCAGGCAGATCACGAGCAGGCAATACCGGAAGCAGACAGATCACTGGACGCAGGCAGATCACCGGGAAGCAGGCAGATCACGAACGCAGCCAGATCACCGACGCAGGCAGATACGAAGCAGGCAGATCACCGGAACCAGGCAGATCACCGAAGCAGCAGACCCACCGGACGCACGCTGACCGGAGCAGGCAGATCACCGACGTAGGCAGATCACCGGGAAACAGGCAGATCACTCGGAGTAGCAAGATCACCGGAAGAAGGAGACCGGAGAGGTAGATCACCAGAAGACAGCCGCAGAGGAAGGCAGATCATCGGGAAGAAGAGACCTGAGTAGGTAGATTACCGAAGAAGGAGAACAGACAGATCACGAAAAGGTACACAGAGTATGTAGAACACCGGAAAAGATAGGGCAGGTAGATCACTGGAAGAAGGTAGATACCGAAGCAGGAGATAGATTAGTGGAAAGGTAGGTGGATTAACGGAAGCAGTAGATCACTGGACGTGGCAGATTCACCGAAAGACAGAAGGAAAAGAGATAGAAGCAGGTAGACAGATCACGAACAGAGGGGATATCAGAAGCAGGCAGATAGAGAGGAGATCACGAAGGGAGATACGACGAGGAGTCACGCAAACTGGAGATCAGAGAGGAGACAGAGAGATCACGACGTAAAACCACGAAGCAATCACTGGACAGAGATCACCGAAGGGAGATCAAAAGGATCACGCAGCAGGCAGATCACCGAAGCAGGAGATACGAGGGAGACACTGCAAGCAGGAATAGAAAGGAGATACCGGAAGCAGGCAGATACCGACGAGCAGACCGCGAGGCAGATCACCGGAGAGATAGAAGCAGGTAGATCAGAAACGCAGGCAGATCACGGGACGAAGATCACCGAGGGCAGGCAGCTCTCGAATCAGGCAGATCACCGGAAGCAGGAGAACCCGGAAGCAGAGATACGAAGAGGCAGACAGATCACCGGAAGCAGGCAGGAAAGAAGCAGGGAACAAGAGATAAAGCGCAGAAGAGCAGGCAGATCACCGGAAGGGCAGATCAGAAGCAGAGAAAGGCAATACCGACGAAAGATACGAACAGGGATAGAGAGGCAGATCACGGATAGGAAGATACCGGAAGCAGGAGATATGACGCAGGGAGATCAGGAAGCAGGCAGATCAGATACAGCTAGATCACCGCAAGCAGGCTTCATTACCGGAATCAGGCAGATCACCGGAAGCAGGCAGATAAAGCAATCAGGGAGGCAGATCACCGGAAAGATACAGCCAGGCAGATCACGGAGCACAGATACAAGCAGGCAGATCACCGGAAACAGGAAGATCACGAGGAGATCACCGAAGCAGGAGATCACCGGAGCAGGCAGATCACCGAGCAGGCAGATAGACAGGAGACCGGAAAGACAGATCAAACAGGCAGATACGGAGAGGCCGAAGAGAGGAGATCACGGACGCAGGCAGATCAGAACGCAGGCAGATCACTGGAGCACTAGATCACCGGGAAGACAGGAGACGGAGCAGGCAGATCACCAGAAGAAGGCAGACCCGGAGCAGGCAGATAATGAAGAGATCGACAAGATACAAAGTAGATCACTGGACGGAGGAGATCACCGAAAGAGAATACGAGTGCAGGCAGATCACGGAAAGCAGATAACGAAGCAGGATAGGCAGATACTGGAAGTAAGATCACTGGAAGTAGGTAGAATGGAAGAGAGAACAGAAGTAGTATATAGGAAAGCAGGTAGATTTAGGGGAGAAAATACTGGAATAGGTAGACTGGAGAAGATTAAATGGATGAGAATATATGAAGATTACGAAGCAGGTAGATTAGGATAGGCAGATAAGATAGAAAGAGATAGAAGGAGATCAGAAGAGCAGATCACCGGACGCAGGCAGATCACGGAAGCAAGATCACGGAGGATGGAAGAAGAAAAGCAGGCAGATCAGACAGGTAGACCGAAGAGACGGAGCAGGAGATCACCGGAGCAGACACACACCGGGAGCGCAGACAGATCACCGAAGCAGGCAGATCACTGGAGCAGGGAGATACGGAAGAGGCAGACACCGGACGAGAGAGATACCAGAGAGATAGGGAGAGGAGATCACCGGAACAGGCAGATCAACGGACGAGGCAGATCACTGGACGCAGCTAGATCACCGAAGCAGGCAGATCACTGGAAGAAGGCAGATACGGAAGCAGGCAGATAGATCAAGGAAGCAGGTGGTGAATACTGGAAGCAGGTAGATCAGGAACAGGTAGATTACCGGAATAGACCGGAATGTAGATTACTGGAAGAAGGAGATCGGATAGAGATTACTGAAGAAGGTAGATTACTGAATAGGTAGATAGATTTACGGAAGCAGAGGTGGATTCACGGAATAGAGATAATGGACGTAGGCAGATCACGGAAGAGGAGATCACGGACGGAGGCAGACACTGGACGAAGATAGAAGAGGCAGATCACCGACGTAGGCAGACTACTGAAGAGGAGATTACGGATGCAGGCAGATTACCGAAAGGCAGATCAGGACGAAGGCAGATAAAAAGATACGAAGAGGAGATAGACGAACAGAGCAGGAGATCCGGAGCAGGAGATCACGAGAACACATCACCAAGATAGATACGAAGCAAGATTAACGGATGGAGAAGATACCGGAAGCAGGCAGATCACCGGACGCAGGAGATCACCGAAGCAGGCAGATCACCGACGCAGGCAGATCACGGAAGCAGGAGATCACCGGAAGCAGGCAGATGACGACGAAAGAAGATACTGAAAATAGAAAGGAGATTATGAAGAGGTAGATACTGAAGTAGGTATTATTTTGGAAGCAGAGATCACTGGAAGTCAGGTAGATAAACTACGGGAAGAGGCAGAGAGTAGGTAGATCACAGGAGCAGAATATTACGAGCAGAGATTACCGGAAGCAGTAGATTACCGGATGTAGGCAGATCACTGGAGTAGGAGATCACGAGTAGGCAGATAGAGGAGGAGATAGAAAGATACTGAAAAGATATCGGACGAGTGCAGATCAGGAAGAGGCAGATCACCGACGGTAGATAGAACAGGCAAATACGAAGCAGGAGATCACGGAAGAGACCTGAGAGGAGACGGAGAGCAGATAGACGGCAACAAGGAGCAGACAGATCACTGAAGCAGAGATAGACGAATAGATCATCGGGAACAGGCAGGATTAACGGAGAATAAAAGAGCAGATTTGACGCAGGCAATCAGACGCAGGAGATACGGGAAGCATGCAGATTACCGGACGTAGGCAGATAGGAAGCAGGCAGACTCCGGAGCAAGATAGAGCAGGCAGATCACCGCAAGCAGGCAGAAACGGACGCAGGCAGAGCACGGAAGCAGCAGATCACGGAAGGCAGATCACGAAAAGATTACTAAGAGCAGATACCGAAAAAACAGATCAAGGAACAGGCAGATCACCTGGAAGCAGGCAGATCAGACGCAGGAGACGAACAGGCAGATCACCGGACGAGCAGATCACCGGAAGCAGGGAGATCACCGGACGGAGGCAGACCCCACCGGACGCAGGAAGACTCACCGGAGAAGCAGGCAGATCACCGACGCAGGAGATACCGGAAGCAGGAGATACGGACGAAGGCAGATCATCGGACGCAGGAGATCACGAAGCAGGAGACTCACCGGAGCAGGCAAAGAAGGAGATATGGGAGAAAAAAGAGACTCGGGAACAAGATCAAGACAAGAGAAAAATAGGGAAGAAGAGATCGGAGCAGGCAGATAAAACAAGATCAGAGAGGCAGATCACCGAAGAAGGTAGACACCAAAGAGATAAAAAAGAAAAAGACACCAAAAGCAGATCAGAGCAGTAGATTAACGGAAGAAGGAGAACGGGGAGGAGATATCAGAAGAAGGCAGATCACCGGAAGCAGTAGAAATAGAAAAGAGATACAGGGAAGCAGGCAGATCACGGAACAGGAGATCAGAACAGGAATCAGCCGAAAGGCAGATACGGAAGAAGATACGATGAACACGACACGACAGGCAGATCACGGACCGTAGCAACAAATACGACGCAGGAGATACACGTAGCAGATACCGGAGAGAAAACAAAGAGGAAAGGGGATAAACAGGAGATCAAGGAGCAGGAGACTGGTCGGAAGCAGGATATAGACAGAGGATAGAAAAAACACGCACAGATAGAAGAGAGATCAGAAGGCGAGGAGGAGAGAGTAGAATAGAACAGAGATCACAGCAGGAGATAGAAGAATAACGAAAGGAGATAAAAGAAGATCTGGAACAGGAGATAGAAGCAGATACGAAGAAGAATCACTGGAAGAAGAGAAGAGGAGATAGGAAGAAGAGTAAAAATATAAGAAGCAGGTAGATACGAAAGGAAATGGTCAGTAGATTATCAGAAAAGAGATAACGGGAAGATGGAACAGCAGGGGATCAATGGGGCAACAGAGATTACGATGAGGCAGATTACAAAGCAGGAGATCACGAACAGGAATAGAAGAGGAGATCATAGAGAAGCAGGAGATAGAGAGGAGAAAAGCAGATAGAAGAGAAGAAAGATAGGAAGATAGGGAAGAGGAAGATAGGAGCAGGAGGAGATCGAAGCAAGATAGAAGGCAGATCACGAAGCAGGCAGAAAAGAGGAATATAAAAGCAGCAGACACCGGAGAGAAGGCAGATCGAAGCAGAGATCATGACAGGAGATCAGACGAGACGAAAGCACAACGAGGCAGATCAAGCAGGAATAAACAGGAGAACAGATAACGGAAGATAAAAGATCAGACGAGACAATACGAAGTATAGATAATTGGAAGTAGGAAGATTAGAATAGTAGATTATGAAGAGGAGGAGATTACTGGAAGCAGGAGACTGGAGAGAGATAGGATGAAAAAAAATAAGAGGTAGATAGGACTAGATTACGGAAGAGGAGATACGAAGTAGTAGAAACGAAAAGATCACTGGAAGTAGGTAGATTACTGGAATAGGTTGAGTACTGGAAGTAGGTAGATAAATCACCGAAGCAGGGAGCACTGAGGAGGTAGATTACTGAGACGTGCAGGCAATTACGGAGGTAGGTAGATAAAAAAGAAGAGAAACGGATAGAGATTAGAAGATACGAAAGAGAACAGCAAGATAGAAGAAGAGAAGAAGAGAGATAAAGAGAATCAGGAACGAGGCAGAAGATATCAAAGCAGGAGATCATGGAAGAGAGATTAGGAATAGGCAGAAGAAGAAAGAAGGAAAGAGAAGAAGGAGACGAGCAGGCAGATAGAAAAGATCAGAAGCAGGCAGATCACCGGAAGATACCGACGCAGGCAGATCACGGACGGAGAGATACTGAAGACAGATAGAAGCAGGAGAAAATCACCGGATCAGAGATCACGAGAGCAGACCTGAGAGGCAGAACAAAGATCATCGAAGCAGGCAGATCAGACAGGCAGATACCCAGCAAGAACACGGAGGATAGAGAGACAGATACCGGAAGCAGGAATACGGAGAGGAGATTACGGGAAGCAGGCAGATAGGAAGCAGAGATAAAGAGGCAATGACGAAGCAGGCAGATACGACGAGGAGATCAAAGCAGGCAGACACCGCAGGAGATACCGAAGAGACCGAGCAGAGATAGGAGGGCGAAGAAGAGGAGAAGGACGCAGGCAGATCACCCGACGTAGGAGATCATCGAAGAGGCAGATCACGGAAGCAGGCAGATCACCGAACAGGCAGATCAACGAAGAGGAGACTGCCGGACAGGAGATCACGGAAGAGATAGAGCAGCTAGATATCGACGCAGGCAGATCAACGGAGGTAGATCAATGAGGAATAGAAGCAGGAGAGAAGAAGAGAACTGGAAGCAGAGATAGAAGAGGTAGATCAGAACGTAGGCAGATTCACGGACGTAGGCAGATTTACTGACGTAGGCAGATCACTCTGACGGAGGTAGATTTTACACTTTGTATCAGTTTCCAGTTTTTTTATCCAGCGTATGTGGAATGTGTGAGTGTGTGTATGGGAGTGTGTGTGTGTGTGTGTGTGTGTGGGGGGTATTGTATCTGCCTCTGATGTTCGTTGCATGTTATCTCCACCCCCACACAGAGGACCATCTGTTGCCAGGAAGTTTGTATTTCCAGGCAAAACTTATGCTCAGTCAGAGAGACCTTCGTGCTCGAACCCGTCGCGGTAAGTGTGTGTATGTGCATTGTAGTGTGTTTGCGTGCATGTGTGTGTGTGTTTTATCAGAGAGGCCTTTCAGTGTCCAAGGTCATGAGCGTGTTGAGAGGGGTGAAGGAGGAAGGAGGAAGGAACATGAAGGCAGAGTTTGTCTAGGTTATCTTCTACAGACAATGAGAACAACCCATAAATGTGGGTAACGTTATTTACAGTCTCAACATGGTTGTATGGAGCACAATCCCCTCCTCTCTCCCTCTCCTCTCTCTCTCTCCTCCCACTCACACACACACACACACACACACACACATCATCGTTGATGCCCAAGTAGGTTAGATCAGGTCAGTAGATCAGCTTTGGTTAGACTCATGGTTGATACTCGCTAGATCAGCTCGAATATAACTCGGATAGAGGGGTCGGGTTAGATATGGTTAGATAACGGTTAAATGTAGATGGGGTCTTGCTAGATCAGCTGGTAGATCAGCTGGTTAGATCAGCTGGTTAGATCAACTCAAGTGGATGAGTCTCAGGTTAGATCAGTTGTGATAGGGGCCTGGTTAGGATCAGCTGGTTAGATAATACATAAATGCATTTAGCAGACGTTTTATCCAAAGCTGATTACAGTATGCATGAAAGTGTATGGGTGGTTGAGATGAATCACTGCCTGGGGACGTTACCAGCTGAGCTAAGAGGACCACGATCAGCTGGTTAGACTGAGCTGGTTAGATCAACTGCT
>NW_025537463.1:0-33300 GCF_020615455.1 Coregonus clupeaformis
GCTGGCTGACACCGAAGCTCTCTTTCTCTTTTTTGTCTCTCTACCCCCCACCCCCTCTCTCTGTCTCTCATCATGCCACAACTGAGACAGGTGGTCATTTCTCTCCCAGAGATGCCACCCTGGCTCTGGGTTCTTTCATTCGTGTCGGCCATAAGGGCCCTTCATCCCTTACTTGATCCTTTTTTTTATCTCTCCCTCTCGTTATTTGGCCATGGCTGAGGTTCAACTGAATTGGCTAGGGATTGCTTTTACCAACAATTCCACAGCTGATTTCTGTGTATTTAGTTGATACATTTCCATAAATGTTTTAACTACCTGCCTGGGGACTACAGATGAAAATAACGCCTTTGGCTAAATCTGTCACATTTACAGAAATGTTGAGTAATGTGCGTTGTTCCTGTCAAATAAATCTATAAGTGTTTGGTACTGAGGTAGTGTTTGGTTTGATTTCAATGGAGGCCTCAGGTATAGGTATCGTTTGTCAAGTCATTAAGCGGTATTACGCTCATCTATGTACATCACATGAGCTTCTAGAAAAATATTTCACTGCACTGAAAATAAATGTCACTCGCACTTTGATACTTTAAATATCTTAATCAACTAGTATGTAGTAGTTCCTTCGCCGACGAAGATGGCGGCCTCGCGACTAGCTCTTAGGAAACTTTGCAGTATTTTGTTTTTTTATGTATTATGTATTATTTATGTATTATTTTTTACATTATTAGCTGAACTGATTCCAGCGGCTGACCCAAAACATCGGCGGCGGAGGAGAGGCACTCGGAGCGGCCTGCTGGTTCGACTTAGGAAGCGCGCACACCACCCACCGCTTCCAAGTATACTACTCGCTAATGTTCAGTCTTTGGTTAACAAGATCGAACTCCGGGCAAGCATTTCTTTCCAGAGAGACATCAAGGTCTCTGTAGCATACTTTGTTTCACGGAAACATGGCTCTCTTGGGATATTCTGTTGAAATCGGCACAGGCAGAGGGGTTCTCAGTTCATCGCGCAGACAGGAATAAATTACAGGCCTCTCATCTTTTTAAGTGGGAGAACATGCACAATTGGTGGCTGACTAAATACTTTTTCCCCCACTGTATATACTGCATTATATTCTATAATATTCTACTGTATCTTAGTCCATGCCCCCTCTGTCATTGCTTGTCCATATATGTATATTTTCTTTAATTCCATTCCTTACTAGTTTTGTGTGTATTAGGTATATGTTGTGAAATTGTTAGATATTACTTGTTAGATATTACTGCACTGTCGGAGCTAGAAGCACAAGCATTTCACTACACCCGTATAACATCTGCTAAACACGTGTAGTGACAAAAACAATTTGATTTGATTTGATCATTTTGTCTTGTATACAATTTTTCTGTTTTACATCTCACTTGCATAACATACCTACCTGTCCTGCACCAATTTGTAATGCCACTAGCATGGGAAAACATCACATCAGTGACTAGAGCCTGCTTTTCCTGCTCTTCCAAAGGCCCATCTGGCGTGCATCCTCCCATCAAGCTGGGGAGGAGATGGGAGGTCTTCCCCATCTCCCGCCCCCTCTCCACATTCCTTCTCCATGTCTGAATGTGACTGCATTGGCCGAGCAAGAGAGGGGGGTGGGGAGAGGGAGAGGGGGTATGAGGTATAGAAGGAATATGGGAAGATGGGAAGGAGAGGGGGGATAAGTGGGGGGGGAGGAGAGGGGGGAAGTTGGGGGTGTAAGGGTGACATTGACACTCACAGGAGGGAGACACTGATGAAGGAGGCTGCCCATCGCTCTGACCTCCACTCTGCTTTAATCATCAGGTAACGCCAGACACATGCCACCACAAAGGACTAGGCACACACTCATGAACGCGCATGCACACACACACAAACTCCAACCACCCACGGGACCGGATTGGACCCCTCACATGCCGTATGTTAGACACCCCAGTGTTAAACTATAAAGGGCTATAAATTGTTCATACCTTAAAAGTTTCCATCTCAGGGTTGAACAGCAATAATTACAGTGGGGGAAAAAAACTACTTAGTCAGCCACCACCATTGTGCAAGTTCTCCACTTAAAAAAGATGGAATTCTTACTGGTTGGTAGGTGATCAAATACTTAGGTCATGCAATAAAATGCAAAAAGTAATTACTTAAAAATCATACAATGTGATTTTCTGGATTTTTGTTTTAGATTCCGTCTTTCACAGTTGAAGTGTACCTATGATAAATATTACAGACTTCTACATGCTTTGTATGTAGGAAAACCTGCAAAATCGGCAGTGTATCAAATACTTGTTCTCCCCACTGTATGTCTATTCTTACCTTGATCATCGGTATTAGCTACTCTTTGGCCATTTCTCCAATATTATTTGGTCCCATCACAAAATCCAGTGTCCAGGCAATGTTTTCTGCACTAAGGTGGCTGTTGACTAATATTGCAGCATCTTAGCCTAATTATCCTCACTTTTGATAATTGTGTACGTCATAAAAAAATGTATCTACTGAAATGCAAGAGCATGTGATGAGACAAGTTACAGAAAGTATTACAATACCAAAACGTAAAAAAACATTATATTTCACTCAAGCCAACCTTACCAACATGATTGTAATAGAGTCATCAACACTATTCATATCAACCAACTGGACATCCTTAGCACAAAGAAACAAGAAAATGAAATAAAGATTGTTCACTTGGTTAAAGGGGAATTTCACCCTGGGGGAATCTGGGTTTGTTTTCAGTCATGTCCGAGGCATTTCTAGGTTCAATGAGGTGTGTTTCACACATACAGTGGGGAAAAAAAGTATTTAGTCAGCCACCAATTGTGCAAGTTCTCCCACTTAAAAAAGATGAGAGAGGCCTGTAATTTTCATCATAGGTACACGGCAACTATGACAGACAAATGAGGCAAAAAAATCCAGAAAAATCACATTGTAGGATTTTTTTATGAATTTATTTGCAAATTATGGTGGAAAATAAGTATTTGGTCAATAAACAAAAGTTTCTCAATACTTTGTTATATACCCTTTGTTGGCAATGACACAGGTCAAACGTTTTCTGTAAGTCTTCACAAGGTTTCCACACACTGTTGCTGGTATTTTTGGCCCATTCCTCCATGCAGATCTCCTCTAGAGCAGTGATGTTTTGGGGCTGTTGCTGGGCAACACAGACTTTCAACTCCCTCCAAAGATTTTCTATGGGGTTGAGATCTGGAGACTGGCTAGGCCACTCCAGGACCTTGAAATGCTTCTTGCAGCCACTCCTTCATTGCCCGGGCGTGTTTGGGATCATTGTCATGCTGGAAAGACCCAGCCACGTTTCATCTTCAATGCCCTTGCTGATGGAAGGAGGTTTTACTAAAATCTCACGATACATGGCCCCATTCATTCTTTCCTTTACACGGATCAGTCGTCCTGGTCCCTTTGCAGAAAAACAGCCCAAAGCATGATGTTTCCACCCCCATGCTTCATGGTAGGTATAGTGTTCTTTGGATGCAACTCAGCATTCTTTGTCCTCCAAACACGACGAGTTGAGTTTTTACCAAAAAGTTCTATTTTGGTTTGATCTGACCATATGACATTCTCCCAATCCTCTTCTGGATCATCCAAATGCACTCTAGCAAACTTCAGACGGGCCTGGACATGTACTGGCTTAAGCAGGGGGACACGTCTGGCTGTAACGATCCCGGCAGTCTGAGTCGGGTCCTGTCTGGTGACTAGTTTTTCTGTTCGTGATTCCAGTTTCCCGAGGGTTCGGGAACGCTCGGGGAGCTCTCTTGATTTCGCACCTGCATCCCATCAGCAATCTGCACACCTGGTCCTGATCATCACCCTTCTTAGGCTCTGGCCTAACATCCAGTCTCCGGCCGGATCGTAGCCATGAACAGTAGGTTTACCAGAGTATCAGTCTTAGAGCCTAGCGTTAGTTTTGTTGTTTTTGCACCGTGTTGGTTTGTTGCTTACTTACCCCCGCTTTTGTTCCATCTGCAGTCACCCGTCCGAACCATCCAACCTCTGCCTGGTGGTCGTGGCGGCTGCGACCCAGGATGGGATCAACCACTGCACCCCCAACAACTAATCAACGCCGCCCGCTCTGTTCCTGGATTATTCAGCATCACTCTTGAATTTGTAATAAACACTCACCTCGTTTCAACTTACCTGTCCTGGTCTGCTTCTGGGTTCTGGCTTAGCAACTCGGACAGAACGATCCGCCAGTAAGAACCCAGCGGACCGGACTCGTTCGCCTGCCATTACCCATCAGGAGAAGATGTTGGGCCATCATAGCACGGTACTACAGGAGATCGCGTTGTCGTCCGAACCTTTCTACCGGTCTGACGGAGGTCCAGAACAACGCCAGTTTCGGTGGAGGATCCACTACGGTTTCACCCATCTCGCCTGCCGCTTCTGGAGCTGTGTTCTTCCGTGAGCCCAAGGTTCCGACGCGGATAGATATGAGGGGGAGCTGGGAAGATGCCGTTCCTTCCTTATGCAGTGTGGATTAGTGTTCGATCTACAGCCCTACTCTTATGCCACAGACAAGGCTAGGATAGCCTTGGATTGCGTTGCTGCGTGGTCGAGCGCTGAGTGGGGCTTCAGCCGCTTGGGAACGACAAGACCCCTGCATGGCTTCATACCAGGGGTTCACGGCCGAGATGAGGAAGCCGACCATTCCGTCGAGGGAGGGACGCAGCTAGGCGCCTGTCGCTTCACCAAGGAACTCGCAGCGTGGCGACTTCGTGATCGAGTTCAAGACGTTGGCTGTGGGAGAGTGGGTGGAACGAGGAGTCTCTGCAAGCGGCCTTTACCAGGGTCTGTCGGAGCAGCTCAAGGATGAGTTGATCTCCTATCCGGAGCCTAGTGACCTGGACAGCTTGGTAGCCTTGTCTATCGGGGTGGATAATCGAGTCCGAGAGCGAAGGAGGGAGAAGCAATGGGGTCCGTCCAATCGATCAGCTTCTCAGTTCAGTCGGGTGGGTGGTGGACCAGAACACGCCGATCATTCTCCACCACAAAGGATTAGTGGAGAGGTCCTCTCTCCCGATTCGAACCCATGCAAGTGGGGCGGCACGGGTTAACCAAGGAGGAGCGTCAACATAGACGTAAGACCAACTGCTGCCTCTACTGTGGTAGCTCGGGACATTACACTCCACTTGTTCCCCGGCGGTCGCCAAACTGCCCGGCTCAAGTAAAGTTGGGAGGACTTTTAGCGAGCCAGTTTCAACCCTCAGTACCTCTGTCAGACCCCCGTTTCCCGGCTACCCTTGTGAACAGGAATCAGAGCTTAGCGATTAACGCTTTTATCGATTCAGGTGCCGATGGAAGCTTTCTTGATGCCGAAGTTGGTGGAACAGCTGGGGCTTTCCCAAGGAGCAAATTGCCGAAGCCATTGAAGCGACCACTCTGAACGGCAGTAGTCTGGCACGGTATCACGATGAGGACTGAACCGGTCAAGATGCGTTGTCGGGGAATCATTCTGAGATGATTTCATTCTTCATTCTGCGTCTTCCCATGTTCCTCTGGTCCTTGGATACCCCTGGCTGAAGGAACACAATCCCACGTCGATTGGGTGACGGGCAAGGTAACGGAAGTTGGAGCCGATTGTCATGCTAACTGTCTCAAGACTGCCTGCCCCCATTCGGTTCCCAGTCAGGTGATTGAGGCTAAAACCCCAGATTTGTCCCTGGTTCCCGAGACATATCACGATTTGGGGGAAGTTTTCAGTAAAGAAGGCTCTGTCACTCCCTCCCCACCGACCATATGATTGTTGCCATCAACCTTTCCCTGGAGCTGTCTACCCCAAGGGAAGGTTATACAGTATCTCCCGACCTGAACGTGAGGCTTTGGAGACCTACATCAAGGAGTCCCTAGCTGCTGGTCTCGTTCGGCCCTCGTCATCACCCCTGGGGGCAGGATTCTTCTTTGTGGGTAAGAAGGATGGCTCTCTTCGACCGGTATTGATTATCGGGGGTTGAATGACATCACGGTCAAGAACAAGTATCCCCTGCCCTTGATGAGTTCTGCCTTCGACTCCTACAGGGTGCTAGGTGTTCACTAAGCTAGACCTACGCAATGCGTATCACATGGTCCGGATCAGAGAGGGGGACGAGTGGTTGACGGGTTTCACACACACCGATGGGTCACTTCCGAGTATCAGGTGATGCCGTTTGGACTGACCAATGCTCCAGCGGTATTCCAGAGTATGGTGAACGACGTCCTGAGAGATATGATCGGTCTCTTTGTGTTTGTTTACCTGGATGACATTCTGATCTTCTCGAAGGAACCTTCCGACCACGTCCAGCATGTCGCAGGTTCTGCAGCGATTGTTGGAGAATCGCTTGTTCGTGAAGGCCGAGAAGTGCGAAGTTTCACGCCCACACGACATCCTTTCGCGGGTACATCATCTCCAGGGGAGAGATTAGATGGACCAGGAGAAGGTTAGAGCGGGTTCTGGAATGGGCCCAGCCCGGTACGAGATTGCAGCTCCAGAGATTTTTGGGGTTTGCAATTTCTACCGCAGATTCATCCGGGGATTACAGCCGTGTGGCCGCCTGTTAACTGCCTTGACTTCCAGTATCAGGACCTTCAAGTGGAATCGGAGGCGGATCGAGCGTTTCTGGATTTGAAGAGGCGATTCACCAACGCACCGAGCTTCTCTCTCAACCGGACACGGCCCGTCAGTTCGCCGTTGAAGTGGACGCGTCTGATGTGGGAGTTGGCGTCATCCTGTCGCAGCGATGCTCCACGGACAGTAAACTCCATCCCTGCGCCTACTACTCTCGCCGCTCGCCTGCGGAGAGGAATTACGAGGTGGGTAACCGGGAGCTTCGCGGTGAAACTTGCCTTGGAGGAGTGGCGCCACTGGTTGGAGGGGGCGGAGTAACCGCTTATTGTCTGGACTGACCACAAGAATCTTGCTTACGTGCAATCGGCTAAACGCCTCAACTCCCGTCAGGCCAGGTGGGCGTTGTTTTTCGGACGATTCAAGTTTTCCTGACGTTCCGACCTGGATCTAAGAACGGCAAGGCGGACGCCTTGTCCCGGATGTTCTCCAAGACGGAGGAGAGTGGGTCCAAGACCGAGACAATTCTTCCCCCGGAACTGCGTGGGAGCAGTTACGTGGAAGATTGAGGAGGAGGTGCTGGCGGCCCTTGGACTCAGCCCGGTCCCGGCAACGGTCCACCCGGTCGGTTGTTTGTGCCTGAGTCGGTTCGCCCTGCGGTCCTCAAATGGTCCCACGCCAGCAAGATGGCTTGTCACCCTGGCGTGGCTCGGACAATGGCGTTTCTTCGCAGACGTTTTTGGTGGCTCTGCCATGGCCGAGGATACCGGGGTTTTGTTGCTGCCTGTCCAGTGTGTGCGCAGAATAAGAGTACCAATCGGCCCAGCTCTGGACTACTTCACCCCCTTCCTATTCCCGCCACCATGGTCGCATCTGGCCCCTGGACTTCGCCACTGGGTTGCCCGCTTCTGAGGGGAACACGGTCGCTCTGACTATCGTGGACAGATTCAGCAAGTTCGCCCACTTTGTGCCAATTGCCAAGCTTCCTCTGCCTCGGAGACGTCCGAGATCCTGGTTAGGAGGTTTTCAGGGTCCACGGTTTGCCCAGTGATATCGTCTCCGACCGTGGCCCTCAGTTTACCTCTCTGCTGTCTGGAAGTCCTTCTGTTTGGCCATTGAGCTACAGTCAGTCTCACATCTGGTTTTCACCCCCAATCCAATGGTCAGGCGGAGAGAGCCAACCAGAAGATGGAATCCACGCTACGCTGTCTGGTCTCTTCCAACCCCACCTCCTGGGTCTCTCAGTTGCCTTGGGTTGAGTATGCCCACAATACTCTCCCCTACATCTGCCACTGGGATGTCTCCCTTCCAGTGCCTGTATGGCTACCAACCTCCCCTGTTCCCTTCTCAGGAGAGGGAGCTCTCAGTGCCTTCTGTTCAGGCCCATATTCGTCGTTGCCACCGGACCTGGCATCGGGCCAGAAAGGCACTCCTTAGAGTTTCGGACCGGTATCAGCTCCAGGCGAATCGTCGCCGGATCCCCGCTCCCACCTATACCATCGGAGATAGGGTTTGGTTGGCCACACGGGATCTTCCGTTACGGACTGAGTCTAGGAAGTTGTTACCGAGTTCATTGGTCCGTTTGTGGTGGAGAAGGTGATCAATCCAGTGGCAGTTCGACTCAAACTACCGAGGACGCCAGAGTCCATCCCACCTTTCATGTCTCCTGCCTCAAGCCTGTCTTCCTCAGTCCTCTGTTGCCTCCTCCGCCTCCTCTCCTCCTCCTCGGATGATCGGAGGTGGTCCTGCCTACACGGTGCGTCGCATCATGGATTCCAGACGGCGGGGCCGGGGTTTCCAGTATCTCGTGGACTGGGAGGGGTATGGTCCTGAAGAGAGGAGTTGGATTCCGCGGCGACAGGTCCTAGATGCTGACCTCATCAGTGACTTCTACCGCCTCCATCCTGGCGCTCCGGGAGTCCGCCCGGTGGCGTTGGCCGGAGGGGGGTACTGTAACGATCCCGGCAGTCTGAGTCGGGTCCTGTCTGGTGACTAGTTTTTCTGTTCGTGATCTCCAGTTTCCCGAGGGTTCGGGAACGCTCCGGGGAGCTCTCTTGATTTCCGCACCTGCATCCCATCAGCAATCTGCACACCTGGTCCTGATCATCACCCTTCTTAGGCTCTGGCCTAACATCCAGTCCCTGCCGGATCGTTAGCCATGAACAGTAGGTTTACCAGAGTATCAGTCTTAGAGCCTAGCGTTAGTTTTGTTGTTTTTGCACCGTGTTGGTTTGTTGCTTACTTACCCCCCGCTTTGTTCCATCTGCAGTCACCCGTCCGGAACCTTCATCCAACCTCTGCCTGGTGGTCGGGCGGCTGCCGACCCAGGATGGGATCAACCACTGCACCCCCAACAACTAATCTAACGCCGCCCGCTCTGTTCCCTGGATTATTCAGCATCACTCTTGAATTTGTAATAAACACTCACCTTCGTTTCAACTTACCTTGTCCTGGTCTGCTTCTGGGTTCTGGCTTAGCAACTCGTGACACTGGCACTGCAGGATTTGAGTCCCTGGCGGCGTAGTGTGTTACTGATGGTAGGCTTTGTTACTTTGGTCCCAGCTCTCTGCAGGTCATTCACTAGGGTCCCCCGTGTGGTTCTGGGATTTTTGCTCACCGTTCTTGTGATCATTTTGACCCACGGGGTGAGATCTTGCGTGGAGCCCCAGATCGAGGGAGATTATCAGTGGTCTTGTATGTCTTCCATTTCCTAATAATTGCTCCCACAGTTGATTTCTTCAAACCAAGCTGCTTACCTATTGCAGATTCAGTCTTCCCAGCCTGGTGCAGGTCTACAATTTTGTTTCTGGTGTCCTTTGACAGCTCTTTGGTCTTGGCCATAGTGGAGTTTGGAGTGTGACTGTTTGAGGTTGTGGACAGGTGTCTTTTATACTGATAACAAGTTCAAACAGGTGCCATTAATACAGGTAACGAGGGAGGACAGAGGAGCCTCTTAAAGAAGAAGTTACAGGTCTGTGAGAGCCAGAAATCTTGCTTGTTGTAGGTGACCAAATACTTATTTTCCACCATAATTTGCAAATAAATTCATTAAAAATCCTACAATGTGATTTTCTGGATTTTTTTCTTCTCAATTTGTACCTATGATGAAAATTACAGGCCTCTCATCTTTTTAAGTGGGAGAACTTGCACAATTGGTGGCTGACTAAATACTTTTTTTCCCCACTGTATTTTATGTTTCCGACCAATGTGAAACATCACACCAAATTGAAATCCCTGGAAGCCATTGTGGTCCTCTGTAGCTCAGCTGGTAGAGCACGGCGCTTGTAACGCCAAGGTAGTGGGTTCGATCCCCGGGACCACCCATACACAAAAAAAAATGTATGCACGCATGACTGTAAGTCGCTTTGGATAAAAGCGTCTGCTAAATGGCATATTATTATTATTATTATTATTATAACAGTACAGTCTCTAATCATTATGTCAATCTGCACGCAAAAGCAATAAACAGTGGAGCTGAGAGTGAGTATTGCAAAGACAACATGGGCCTGTTCAGGAGCATGTAATGTTACATAACGTTCAGATAGAAATGTATTGTTTAGAACAGATATGATTGTCTGTCAGTTAGAATAGGAAATAGTGCCAGCTCTGTTCATTTATATTTCTATAAGTGATGTTCAGAGCGTTTCACATCACCGAATACACATTTTACATTTTAGTCATTTAGGAGACGCTCTTATCCAGACCACCTTACAGTTAGTGCATTCATCTTAAGATAGCTAGGTGGGACAACCACATATCACAGTCATTAGCTAGTTTTCCATCCAATTGGTGACAGATTTTCATGCAAATATATTTAAAAAAAACATAAAGAAAATATGTGCATTTTCCCACCAGTGGTGTGTTTCCACCAAACTGACTTGTTGTGGATAAAAATCACTTGGCACGTGCGCTCTAGCCAACAGCTCGCAGATACAGTGCGGGTATGCTAGTCTACATGATGAGATTGTTCAAGCATCGATCATCATGTCACTAAAATAAGACCCTAGATATTTATTGGAAAGGAGCATCAAGATAACCCTGCACTTTCACCACCCTGTGAAGTTCATCATAAGTTATTTCATCTGTAGCCTAATAAAATGCAAGGTTTCCTGAGTTGTAGTGGGAGGACCACATACCATATCATCATGTGAATCCAAGTTTACTTCGATATGAGGGTTATTACAGTGCCTTTGGAAAGTATTCGGACCCCTTGACTTTTTCAACATTTTGTTAGGTTACAGCCTTATAAAATTGATTAAATTGTTTTTTTTCCATCAACAATCTACACACAATACTCCATAATGATAAAGCAGAAACAGGTTTTTATAAATTTTTGCTAATTTATAAAAAATTAAAACAGAAATATACATTTACATAAGTATTCAGACCCTTTACTCAGTACTTTGTTGAAGCACCTTTGGCAGCGATTATAGCCTCGAGTCTTCTTGGGTATGACGCTACAAACTTGGCACGCCTGTATTTGGGGAGTTTCTCCCATTCTTCTCTGTAGATCCTCTCAAGCTCTGTCAGGTTGGATGGGGAGCGTTTCTACAACTCCAAGTTGTAGAAACATCTCAAGGATGATCAATGGAAACAGGATGTTTTTATTTAATCCATTTTAGAATAAGGCTGTAACGTAACAAAATGTGAAAAAGTCAAGGAGTTTGAATACTTTCCAAAGGCACTGTATATCAATATTTGCACAGAAAGGCCACCATTTCTCGCATAATTCCTTTTACCGACACAAAAAAGATTCTACCATGTCGAATTAACAACTTAAAATATAATAATAGTAAAAAACACCCTCAGCAGCACTACTTTCCGCAACTATGGACATGGTACTTCAAAAAGTTACGCCTACCTTTCCGACCTTGACAGATAGTCCTACCGACGCAGAAAAATGTAAGCTTTAACTGCTGGCTACTCTTCTTCCTTGGCTTAACACAATGAGATACGGTCACAAGTGTTACCCTAAATGCTGTCTGGTTTTAAACATCTTCTATTGTACAGAAAGTGAATAATTTAATCAATTGATTAATTGATAGTGACAGAATTAGATTACTTCCCAAGCAAAGTATATATTTTTTGTCTCCTCGGCTATACTGTAGGTTGTAGCTCTGAAATGTCATGGAGTCACGTCTTTCCTGGGTATTTTACTACAGCTTATTTCTAGCATAAAGCATTGCGGACCAAAGCGCTGTTATACTGTATATCACTCTATATAATTGGATTCACTTTATTTTCTTCAAAATCTTAAGCTAACAAGGGGTAGGCCTGTGCTTTTTGCCATTTTCTTTAATAAAAGGTAGACCTATGGCATACCCTCTCATACCCCCTCAATTCGAGTCTTCGTTTTAACTTAACAGCCCTTCACTAACACGTTAGGCTATTTAAAGAGTTCATGGTGGGTGGAGGAATTGACCGACAAATCTATGGATATAGCAGCTTATAGCCTAATTTTGTCTGTCAAACAGGTAGGCCTACCTCATAAAATGAAGACTGTTGAAATGATTTATGGGTAACACTTTACTTGACACCCAGCGTCATAATACGTTATGACATGGTCATAACCATGTCATAATGCGTCATAACAGCTGACATAAACTGTCATAATATGGTCATAACATTGTCATGACATATATTTAGACCTGTTATGACATATATTGCGGCTGGTTATGACACCTACATAAGAGTGTCAAAACCCACAAAACTTACCACGGTTGTTCTGTTATGGCTGGTTAGTGACACCTACATATGATTGTCAAAACCCAACAAACCTACCACACAAGGCAAACATTCCATTACACCATAGCCTACTTGTCAAAAGTATGTATATGTTATATAACATTTTCTGAAATTGACCATATTCAATTATCATTGTAATTGCAGACATGCACCTACCCCAATGCTCTGTTTCTGATGACTGTGATGAATACAGGAGCAGATTTCAGGGGCAAGACAAGACACCCTCTTTTTGATTGATGACTGACATAAGGGCATGTACCTGATAGGCCTATCTGGCTTACATGATTATCATGGTAATAATGCTTCCTGAGAGTGTCATAAAGTGTATTTACTACAAGTTATTTAAAATATGATGGAAAAAAATGACTTAAGAAACAAACTTTCAAACGAAAGGAAACTTCTTGGCATTGCCTATTGTCCTGTAGCCCATCCCAGCCTTGTGCAGCATTTGAATAAATGTGGATTTTGACACTCTTATGTAGGTGTCATAAGCAGCCATAAAATAACGCAATATATGTCACAACAGATGTAAATATATGGGTGTTATGACGCTTAGTGTTAAGTAAAGTGTTACCGAATTATGCCTACTCTAATTTTCCTATTTTCATCACCATGAGCTGTCCATTTCCGATTGATTGTGCCGGCTACTGCTTCAAGTTTTAGCACCACAATGGGTATTTTTTGTAACAGATGTCTCTTTCCATTCATTCAACACTGTTTGGATGCTGGAAATATGTTGCGAGTGGATCAACGTACGCAGGTAGCCTAGTAAAGGAGCCCTTTGAAGTGAAATGACAAATCTTTACGACTAGATCCTATTGAATTAATAGGGATTCTATGTATTTCTATGATTTGGCCCATAAAAAAAATTCCGGCACTCGCAAGCGCTTGCACACGTATGAGGACACATACAGGGAAGAAATTAAATCAACTTTCACTCCTGAGTGTAATAGTACTAGTGTGTAAAATATAGCTACTATAACATAAATAGACTCTTTGGAGGTGTGTTAAATGAATCAAATGCAGTATTTGTTGTGAGTTCCAAACTGTCTGCTGCAGGACTGTAGCTACGTGTGAGGACACAGAGGTCCGGATGTCTGTAATGAAAAACAAAAAAATAATACAACATATTTTGTTTTGGGGGAACTCAGTCGGGTTTCAACTTACTGTTGAGAGTTAGAATATTAGAATACACAAGGTGCAATTTCCAAGCTTGGTTGCTACAGTTTTCCTCTTGTTATATGTCACTCACTGACAGTCACTCAATTAGCCCATGTCAGTTAAACATTTTTAGATTGGTAAATTATTCTAGTTAGTCTTGCCAGCTAGCTAAACTTGTAGTAATCATGGCCGAATTACCGATCGGGCATGCAGGGCACATGCCCAGGGGCCCTGACCTCCAGAGGGCCCCCATTGATTTTCTTAGTCATGCTCACTCCGATATCATATTAACCTGGCATAAGTCATGGCAAAATATGTAGAATTGCAAGAAAATATGCTTTAAAACTGCACAAATGTATCCCCACCCCATGGCAAATGTAAAGAATTGCAGGAAATATGTTGTAAAACTGCAAAAACAAATGGTTCTGTAAAGCAAACTTATTTGGTTACCATTTGGTAATAAAATACTTTTACTGCTAATAAATCCCTCATTATATATTAAATTATAGTTTTCAATCCCGGTGCTGAGTTGATGTGTAGGGGCTAATTGTATAGCTAATAGGCTATGTGTTTAGATCGACTGAGGTGAATGAAGCTACAGAAACCAATGTGATAATGTTTTTGCTGTTCTCCAAAAAGCATTTTGGAGTTTTTAAACTGTATTAAAAAATGCAGTAAATGAGCTTGAACTTTTAAAAAATGTATTGTCCGGACCTCACAAATGTTCAGACCCTGGCTACTGCCCTGGTCTGCTGGTATTGCTTTGAAGACTTTCTCCTGAACAATTATCTCTAAATGCCCATCCTGAGGAGTACTCCAGTTAATATTTCAACACAATAGACTGACTTCCCCATATATTAGCTTATTTTGAGCTGTGCCCAGGGTCACCGAGCCAGCGAGGCCCGTCCAGAGCCCCTGTGGTGGCGGGGTGTCACTGGGTCAATCTGTCCCACTCTCCCTCTCAGACTGGAGCCTCAGCTGGCTGAGGTCTCTTGTCACCCCATGCATAATACATAAACCTGGTCCCATCTGCCCCTGCAGCCACCCCTCACTCTATTGGCAATCACTAGCAGCGCTAACACACTGCCATGGCGAAGGCCTATCACAGCCCATCTCCAACCTGGCGTTGTACTAATGACCATCGAACAGGGAAATGCAGAAAAATTTTCAATTTTAGGTCCGTGGAGAGATTTATGTTAATTTGGTAATGGAAAGGGGGATGTTTGTTTTTGCTGGGTAAGGCTCACTAGACCAAAACATTTATGTTGGTTTACCTTGAGTAGATGGTTTTGGAATATAGTTTCTGTCTTGAAAACACTCGCTCCCATTAGGAGATGGTGCACGTGAGCCAGGGTCTTTCCGGTGGCTGAGGATATCCTAAAAATGGACACCGTACATTCGTCTCTGACAGTCTATGGGCTTATATGTATTCCTCTCATCTCCTTGACTTTTGAGATCACAGATGACAGAGAGCTTCTCTCAAAATCTCCTATCGTCTAACTCATTCTAGCTTTAGCTCCCAGTAGCACCTTCATGATTGCAGTCCCTTAACTTTTAGTACCAAGGGCATACCTTGTCGTTAGTTATACCGCTCAGGTCAAGAGTTTGGCACTAGTTAATAATAAATAGCCCCAGGATAGCCTATGCATTGTGTGTATAGTATTCAGCCGGAATTTAAAATGACTCCTTCTACTCGGTATATGCTGTTTGCAATAATTTTTTGGGGTCACACAAATTCAATTGTCGCCCGAGATACATTATATTATTTCTGGGAGCGGTTGGTCTGTTGGGCAGATTGAAGATGGCGGTGTATCTTTTAAGGAATAAATTGACAACCATTTCATTATACGGATACAGTGGGGCTGAAAGTCGCTCTGCTACTGCCAATTAAGACACAATAATGCAATGGGAATTGTTGTGGTCTGGCAGGAAATGAACTGTTGACGTGCTTTATTGCTCTATTCCGTTATAGAAATGCAAGCAAAATAAAAAAATATATGGATGGATACATTGTTGCTAGATTATAACAAAGAATAGGCTAATTCTCTACCTCATTATATAAGCCTTCTGCTAATTGTAGTGTAGAGATTTAATCCAAAAAAAGGTTTAATCAAATGCTCATCACATTAGAAATATGTAAAAGGATAAGCGTCTAGCATCCTTTTTTGGTTAATTTCATTGTTTTGAGTGCTGTAATTTTGTAACGATCCCGGCAGTCTGAGTCGGGTCCTGTCTGGTGACTAGTTTTTCTGTTCGTGATCTCCAGTTTCCCGAGGGTTCGGGAACGCTCCGGGGAGCTCTCTTGATTTCCGCACCTGCATCCCATCAGCAATCTGCACACCTGGTCCTGATCATCACCCTTCTTAGGCTCTGGCCTAACATCCAGTCCCTGCCGGATCGGTAGCCATGAACATCAATCTCCCGGAACCTTCACCCAACCCCCTGCCTGGTTGTCGGCGGCTGCCGAGCCATTCTTGGATCTACCACTGCACCTCCACCAACTCATCTCCGCCGTCCGCTCTGTCCCCTGGATTATTCTACATCGTTTTTGGAATCTGTTAAATAAATACTCACCTTCGTTTCAACTCACCTTGTCCTGGTCTGCTTCTGGGTTCTGGCTTAGTAAACCGTGACAGAACGATCCGGCCAGTAATGAACCCAGCGGACCTGGACTCTGTTCGCCATGCCATTACCCATCAGGAGAAGATGTTGGGCCATCATAGCACGGTACTACAGGAGATCGCGTTGTCAGTTCGGAACCTTTCTACCGGTCTGACGGAGGTCCAGAACCAACGCAAGTTTCCGGTGGAGGATCCACTACCGGTTTCACCCATCTCGCCTGCCGCTTCTGGAGCTGTGTCCTTCCGTGAGCCCAAGGTTCCGACGCCTGGATAGATATGAGGGGGGAGCTGGGAAGATGCCGTTCCTTCCTTATGCAGTGTGGATTAGTGTTCGATCTACAGCCCTACTTTATGCCACAGACAAGGCTAGGATAGCCTTTGTGATTGCGTTGCTGCGTGGTCGAGCGCTGGAGTGGGCTTCAGCCGTTTGGGAACGACAAGACCCCTGCATGGCTTCATACCAGGGGTTCACGGCCGAGATGAGGAAGCTCTTCGACCATTCCGTCCGAGGGAGGGACGCAGCTAGGCGCCTGTTTTCGCTTCACCAAGGAACTCGCAGCGTGGCCGACTTCGTGATCGAGTTCAAGACGTTGGCTGTGGAGAGTGGGTGGAACGAGGAGTCTCTGCAAGCGGCCCTTTACCAGGGTCTGTCGGAGCAGCTCAAGGATGAGTTGATCTCCTATCCGAGCCTAGTGACCTGGACAGCTTGGTAGCCTTGTCTATTCGGGTGGATAATCGAGTCCGAGAGCGAAGGAGGGAGAAGCAATGGGGTCCGTCCAATCGATCAGCTTCTCAGTTCCCAGTCGGGTCGGGTGGTGGACCAGAACACGTCGATCATTCTCCACCACAAAGGATTAGTGGAGAGGTCCTCTCTCCGATTCTGAACCCATGCAAGTGGGGCGGCACGGGTTAACCAAGGAGGAGCGTCAACATAGACGTAAGACCAACTGCTGCCTCTACTGTGGTAGCTCGGGACATTACATCTCCACTTGTTCCCGGCGGTCGTCAAAACTGCCCGGCTCGCTAAAGTTGGGAGGACTTTTAGCGAGCCAGTTTCAACCTCTCAGTACCTCTGTCAGACCCCGTTTCCCGGCTACCCTTGTGAACAGGAATCAGAGCTTAGCGATTAACGCTTTTATCGATTCAGGTGCCGATGGAAGCTTTCTTGATGCCGAAGTTGGTGGAACAGCTGGGGCTTTCCAAGGAGCAATTGCCGGAAGCCATTGAAGCTACCACTCTGAACGGCAGTAGTCTGGCACGTATCACGATGAGGACTGAACCGGTCAAGATGCGGTTGTCGGGGAATCATTCTGAGATGATTTCATTCTTCATTCTGCCGTCTTCCCATGTTCCTCTGGTCCTTGGATACCCCTGGCTGAAGGAACACAATCCCACGTTCGATTGGGTGACGGGCAAGGGTAACGAGTTGGAGCCTTGATTGTCATGCTAACTGTCTCAAGACTGCCTGCCCCCATTCGGTTCCCAGTCAGGTGATTGAGGCTAAACCCCAGATTTGTCCCTGGTTCCCGAGACATATCACGATTTGGGGGAAGTTTTCAGTAAGCAGAAGGCTCTGTCACTCCTCCCCACCGACCATATGATTGTGCCATCAACCTGTTCCCTGGAGCTGTCTACCCCAAGGGAAGGTTATACAGTATCTCCCGACCTGAACGTGAGGCTTTGGAGACCTACATCAAGGAGTCCCTAGCTGCTGGTCTCGTTCGTCCTCGTCATCACCCCCTGGGGGCAGGATTCTTCTTTGTGGGAAAGAAGGATGGCTCTCTTCGACCGTGTATTGATTATCGGGGGTTGAATGACATCACGGTCAAGAACAAGTATCCCCTGCCCTTGATGAGTTCTGCCTTCGACTCCTTACAGGGTGCTACGGTGTTCACCAAGCTAGACCTACGCAATGCGTATCACATGGTCCGGATCAGAGAGGGGGACGAGTGGTTGACGGGTTTCAATACACCGATGGGTCACTCCGAGTATCAGGTGATGCCGTTTGGACTGACCAATGCTCCAGCGGTATTCCAGAGTATGGTGAACGACGTCCTGAGAGATATGATCGGTCTCTTTGTGTTTGTTTACCTGGATGACATTCTGATCTTCTCGAAGGAACCTTCCGACCACGTCCAGCATGTCCGGCAGGTTCTGCAGCGATTGTTGGAGAATCGCCTGTTCGTGAAGGGCCGAGAAGTGCGAGTTTCACGCCCACACGACATCCTTTCTCGGGTACATCATCTCCAGGGGAGAGATTAGGATGGACCAGGAGAAGGTTAGAGCGGTTCTGGAATGGGCCCAGCCCGGTACGAGATTGCAGCTCCAGAGATTTTTTGGGGTTTGCGAATTTCTACCGCAGATTCATCCGGGATTACAGCCGTGTGGCCGCTCCGTTAACTGCCTTGACTTCCAGTATCAGGACCTTCAAGTGGAATCCGGAGGCGGATCGAGCGTTTCTGGATTTGAAGAGGCGATTCACCAACGCACCGATTCTCTCTCAACCGGACACGGGCCGTCAGTTCGTCGTTGAAGTGGACGCGTCTGATGTGGGAGTTGGCGCCATCCTGTCGCAGCGATGCTCCACGGACAGTAAACTCCATCCCTGCGCCTACTACTCTCGTCGCCTTTCGCCTGCGGAGAGGAATTACGATGTGGGTAACCGGGAGCTTCTCGCGGTGAAACTTGCCTTGGAGGAGTGGCGCCACTGGTTGGAGGGGGCGGAGCAACCGTTTATTGTCTGGACTGACCACAAGAATCTTGCTTACGTGCAATCGGCTAAACGTTCTTAACTCCCGTCAGGCCAGGTGGGCGTTGTTTTTCGGACGATTCAAGTTTTCCCTGACGTTTCCGACCTGGATCTAAGAACGGCAAGGCGGACGCCTTGTCCCGGATGTTCTCCAAGACGGAGGAGAGTGGGTCCAAGACCGAGACTATTCTCCCCCGGAACTGCGTCGTGGGAGCAGTTATGTGGAAGATTGAGGAGGAGGTGCTGGCGGCCCTTCGGACTCAGCCCGGTCCCGGTAACGGTCCACCCGGTCGGTTGTTTGTGCCTGAGTCGGTTCGTCCTGCTGTCCTCAAATGGTCCCACGCCAGCAAGATGGCTTGTCACCCTGGCGTGGCTCGGACAATGGCGTTTCTTCGCAGACGCTTTTTGGTGGCCTGCCATGGCCGAGGATACTCGGGGTTTTGTTGCTGCCTGTCCAGTGTGTGCACAGAATAAGAGTACCAATCGGCCCAGCTCTGGACTACTTCACCCCCCTTCCTATTCCCCCGGCGACCATGGTCGCATCTGGCCCTGGACTTCGTCACTGGGTTGCCCGCTTCTGAGGGGAACACGGTCGTTCTGACTATCGTGGACAGATTCAGCAAGTTCGCCCACTTTGTGCCAATTGCCAAGCTTCCCTCTGCCTCGGAGACGTCCGAGATCCTGGTTAGGGGAGGTTTTCAGGGTCCACGGTTTGCCCAGTGATATCGTTTCCGACCGTGGCCCTCAGTTTACCTCTGCTGTCTGGAAGTCCTTCTGTTTGGCCATTGGAGCTACAGTCAGTCTCACATCTGGTTTTCACCCCCAATCCAATGGTCAGGCGGAGAGAGCCAACCAGAAGATGGAATCCACGCTACGCTGTCTGGTCTCTTCCAACCCCACCTCCTGGGTCTCTCAGTTGCCTTGGGTTGAGTATGCCCACAATACTCTCCCCTACATCTGCCACTGGGATGTCTCCCTTCCAGTGCCTGTATGGCTACCAACCTCCCCTGTTCCCTTCTCAGGAGAGGGAGCTCTCAGTGCCTTCTGTTCAGGCCCATATTCGTCGTTGCCACCGGACCTGGCATCGGGCCAGAAAGGCACTCCTTAGAGTTTCGGACCGGTATCAGCTCCAGGCGAATCGTCGCCGGATCCCCGCTCCCACCTATACCATCGGAGATAGGGTTTGGTTGGCCACACGGGATCTTCCGTTACGGACTGAGTCTAGGAAGTTGTTACCGAAGTTCATTGGTCCGTTTGTGGTGGAGAAGGTGATCAATCCAGTGGCAGTTCGACTCAAACTACCGAGGACGCTCAGAGTCCATCCCACCTTTCATGTCTCCTGCCTCAAGCCTGTCTTCCTCAGTCCTCTGTTGCCTCCTCCGCCTCCTCCTCCTCCTCCTCGGATGATCGGAGGTGGTCCTGCCTACACGGTGCGTCGCATCATGGATTCCAGACGGCGGGGCCGGGGTTTCCAGTATCTCGTGGACTGGGAGGGGTATGGTCCTGAAGAGAGGAGTTGGATTCCGCGGCGACAGGTCCTAGATGCTGACCTCATCAGTGACTTCTACCGCCTCCATCCTGGCGCTCCGGGAGTCCGCCCGGTGGCGTCTCGCGGAGGGGGGGTACTGTAACGATCCCGGCAGTCTGAGTCGGGTCCTGTCTGGTGACTAGTTTTTCTGTTCGTGATCTCCAGTTTCCCGAGGGTTCGGGAACGCTCCGGGGAGCTCTCTTGATTTCCGCACCTGCATCCCATCAGCAATCTGCACACCTGGTCCTGATCATCACCCTTCTTAGGCTCTGGCCTAACATCCAGTCCCCGCCGGATCGGTAGCCATGAACATCAATCTCCCGAACCTTCACCCAACCCCTGCCTGGTTGCCGGCGGCTGCCGAGCCATTCTTGGATCTACCACTGCACCTCCACCAACTCATCTCCGCCGTCCGCTCTGTCCCCTGGATTATTCTACATCGTTTTTGGAATCTGTTAAATAAATACTCACCTTCGTTTCAACTCACCTTGTCCTGGTCTGCTTCTGGGTTCTGGCTTAGTAAACCGTGACAAATTTAAGATGCTAGTCTTTTCTAATGTTGATATGAAATTTTATAATTTTTGGCGTGATTGATCACCAAACAATCTCCCCACGTTTCCTTTGTTGTATCTCTGCTGCAACATTGATTGACCCATTTCTCATTAGTAGACTGATTAATCACCCTACTGCTACAGGGGGAATTAGTCATACTGTACCTATTTGTTTAGAGAGAGAGAGAGAGAGAGAGAAAGAGAGAGGTGTCACCTCACATTTTTCTCTCGACCTGTGTGCACCTACGTTGTAAACTTTTCATTCATAGGCTAGGTTGTAGCAACCTCATGATGGGTATAGGGAAAATTTTAGTATCATGTAGTAGCCTAAACCTATCGATGTTACATTGAACTGGGTAAATGGAATATGAATGACAGTCATCCAACATGCTGTAATATAAATAAGGCCATGCTCATAAAAAAAAGAAAAAAGAATCCTCCCTCATCATAAATGGCACTGACTGCCACTGGAATGTATTGTAATGTTTTTTAAATTGTATAACTGCCTTCATTTTGCTGGAACCCAGAATGAGTAGCTGCTGCTTTGGGATCCATAATAAATACAAATACAAATACAGGAGTAAAGCCATTTAACCAGTGGCCAAATGGTAATTGATTCTAGATCAGGAGGCTTCTCTGATCAGTTGGTAGAGCATGGCGTTTGCAATGCCAGGATTGTGGGTTCGATTCCCACGGGGGGCCAGTATGAAAAATGTATGCACTCACTAACTGTAAGTCGCTCTGGATAAGAGCGTCTGCTAAATTACTAAAATGTACAAATGAAAAAATGAAAACCAATCTGGTTCCCTTAAGAGTGTTTGGTTTGATTAGGTCTGATCTCTGAATAATCAGTCCTGTTTGATTTGGCTGCATGTTGAGAGGGCTGACGCAACTAGATCTGGCTGGTATCAAATGGGAGTCCCTTAGAGAGATATCTGTGATCAGGCGGAATGAAAGCCAGTATCTGAGTTAAGCTGTTTTAGATGAAAAGGGATCATGATGAATAAGCTAATTACCCGATTTTGTTCATCCATTGGGGGCATTGGATATATGGTTTGTTAATGACCTTCTATGCAGGCAAAAGTATTGTTTCCACACAAAAAGATGCCAATGAAAAGCCTTTCAGAATGTCCTTGGCTGCAATAAAATGTGTAAGGACTGTACACGATGGTACAGTATCTGAGATTCACCTGTGCTGATTGATTTTAAAAAGGTTGAGCAGCATACGGTATTGCATACACACACACACACACACACACACACACACACACCAGGCAGGTCACCCATGATACAAGTCAGTATTTGATGTCCATCCATGTCTGAGGACGTCGGGAGATGACGTGGAAACCGGCCACTAGGGGCAACAGTTTTATTTATTTTTATTTTTATTTCACCTTTATTTAACCAGGTAAGCCAGTTGAGAACAGGTTCTCATTTACAACTGCGACCTGGCCAAGATAAAGCAAAGTAGTGCAATAAAAACAACACAGAGTTACATATGGGGTAAAAAAAAAACATAAAGTCAGAAATACAACAGAAAATATATATACAGTGTGTGCAAATGTAGCAAGTTATGGAGGTAAGGCAATAAATAGGCTATAGTGCAGAATAATTACAATAGTATTAACACTGGAATGCTAGATGTGCAAGAGATTATGTGCAAATAGAGATACTGGGGTGCAAAAGAGCAAAATAAATAGCAATATAGGGATGAGGTAGTTGGGTGGGCTAATTTCAGATGGGCTGTGTACAGGTGCAGTGATCGGTAAGGTGCTCTGACAACTGATGCTTAAAGTTATTGAGGGAGATTAGAGTCTCCAGCTTCAGAGATTTTTGCAATTCGTTCCAGTCATTGGCAGCAGAGAACTGGAAGGAATGGCGGCCAAAGGAGGTGTTGGCTTTGGGAATGACCAGAGAGATATACCTGCTGGAGCGCAGACTACGGGTGGGTGCTGCTATGGTGACCAATGAGCTAAGATAAGGCGGGGATTTGCCTAGCAGTGATTTATAGATGGCCTGGAGCCAGTGGGTTTGACGACGAACATGTAGTGAGGACCAGCCAACAAGAGCGTACAGGTCACAGTGGTGGGTAGTGTATGGGGCTTTGGAGACAAAACGGATGGCACTGTGATAGACTACATCCAATTTGCTGAGTAGAGTGTTGGAGGCTATTTTGTAAATGACATCGCGAAGTCAAGGATCGGTAGGATAGTCAGTTTTACGAGGGCATGTTTGGCAGCATGAGTGAAGGAGGCTTTGTTGCGAAATAGGGAAGCCGATTCTAGATTTAACTTTTGATTGGAGATTCTTTATGTGAGTCTGGAAGTTGAGTTTACAGTCTAACCAGACACCTAGATATTTGTAGTTGTCCACATACTCTAGGTCAGACCCGTCGAGAGTGGTGATTCTAGTCGGGTGGGCGGGTGCTAGCAGCGTTCGATTGAAAAGCATGCATTTAGTTTTACTAGTGTTTAAGAGCAGTTGAAGGCTACTGAAGGATTGTTGTATGGCATTGAAGCTCGTTTGGAGGTTTGTTAACACAGTGTCCAATGAAGGGCCAGATGTATACAAAATGGTGTCGTCTGCGTAGAGGTGGATCTGAGAGTCACCAGCAGCAAGAGCGACATCATTGATATACACGGAGAAAAGTGTCGGCCCAAGAATTGAACCCTGTGGCACCCCCATAGAGACTGCCATAGGTCCAGACAACAGGCCCTCCGATTTGACACACTGAACTCTATCTGAGAAGTAGTTGGTGAACCAGGCGAGGCAGTCATTTGAGAAACCAAGGCTATTTAGTCTGCCAATAAGAATGCGGTGGTTGACAGAGTCGAAAGCCTTGGCCAGGTCGATGAAGACGGCTGCACAGTACTGTCTATTATCAATCGCGGTTATAATATCGTTTAGGACCTTGAGCGTGGCTGAAGTGCACCCGTGACCAGCTCGGAAACCGGATTGCATAGCGGAGAAGGTACGGTGGTATTCGAAATGGTCGATGATCTGTTTGTTAACTTGGCTTTCGAATACTTTCGAAAGGCAGGGCAGGATGGATATAGGTCTGTAGCAGTTTGGATCTAGAGTGTCACCCCCTTTGAAGAGGGGGATGACCGCGGCAGCTTTCCAATCTCTGGGGATCTCAGACGTTATGAAAGAGAGGTTGAACAGACTAGTAATAGGGGTTGCGACAATTTCGGCGGCTAGTTTTAGAAAGGAAGGGTCCAGATTGTCTAGCCCCAGCTGATTTGTAGGGGTCCAGATTTTGCAGCGCTTTCAAAACATCAGCTGTCTGAATTTGTGTGAAGGAGAAGCGGGGGGCATGGGCAAGTTGCAGCAGAGGGTGCAGAGTTGGTGGCCGGGTTAGTGGTAGCCAGATGGAAAGCATGGCCAGCTGTAGCAAAATGCTTGTTGAAATTCTCGATTATTGTAGATTTATCGGTGGTGATAGTGTTTCCTAGCCTCAGTGCAGTGGGCAGCTGGGAGGAAGTGCTCTTATTCTCCATGGACTTTACAGTGTCCCAAAACTTTTTGGAGTTAGTGCTACAGGATGCAAATTTCTGTTTGAAAAAAGTTAGCCTTTGCTTTCCTGACTGCTTGTGTATATTGGTTCCTAACTTCCCTGAAAAAGTTGCATATCGCGGGGGCTATTTGATGCTAATGCTGTACGCCACAGGATGTTTTTGTGCTGGTCAAGGGCAGTTCAAGTCTGAGGAGAACCAGGGGCTATATTGGTTCTTAGTTCTGTATTTTTTGAATGGGGCATGTTTATTTAAGATTGAGAGGAAATTACTTTTAAGGAACAACCAGGCATCCTCTACTGACGGAATGAGATCTATATCCATCCAGGATACCTGGGCCAGGTCAATTAGGAAGGCCTCCTCGCTAAAGTGTTTTAGGGAGCGTTTGACAGTGATGAGGGTGGTCGTTTGACCGCGGACCCGTTACGGACGCAGGCAATAAGGCAGTGATCGCTGAGATCCTGGTTGAAGACAGCTGAGGTGTATTTAGAGGGTATGTTAGTCAGATGATATCTATGAGGGTACCCATGTTTACGGATTTAGGGTTGTACCTGGTAGGTTCGTTGATAATTTGCGTGAGGTTGAGGGCATCTAGCTTGGATTGTAGGATGGCTGGGGTATTAAGCATATCCCAATTTAGGTCACCAAGCAGTACAAACTCTGAGGATAAATGGGGGGCAATCAATTCACATATGGTGTCCAGGGCACAGCTGGGGGCTGAGGGGGGTCTGTAGCAAGCGGCAACAGTGAGAGACTTATTTCTGGAAAGGTTGATTTTTAGAAGTAGAAGCTCAAACTGTTTGGGCACAGACCTGGATAGTATGATGGAGCTCTGCAGGCTATCTCTACAGTAGATTGCAACTCCACCCCCTTTGGCAGTTCTATCTAGACGGAAAATGTTATAGTTGGGGATGGAAATTTCAGAATTTTTGGTGGCCTTCCTGAGCCAGGATTCAGACACTGCTAGAACACAGGGTTGGCAGAGTGTGCTAACGCAGTGAATAACTCAAACTTAGGAAGTAGACTTCTGATATTTATGTGCAAGAAACCAAGACTTTTGCGATTACAGAAGTCATCAAATGATAGCGCCTGGGGAGTAGGAGTGATACTGAGGGCTGCAGGGCCTGGGTTAGCCTCTACATCACCAGAGGAACAGAGGAGGACTAGAATAAGGATACGGCTAAAGGCTTTAAGAACTGGTCTTCTAGTGCGTTGGGTACATAGAATAAAGGGGGCAGATTTCCGGGTGTTATAGAAAAGATTCAGGGCATTATGTACAGACAAGGATATGGAAGGATATGAGTAAAGTGGAGGTAAACCTAAGCGTTGGGTAACAATGAAAGAGATAGTATCTCTAGAGGCATCAATTGAGTCGGTCTCTGAGTGTATGGGGGAGGGACAAAGGAGCTATCTAAGGCAGGTTTAGCTAGGCTGGGGGTCTACAGTGATATAGTACAATTAGAAATAACCGAAACAACAATAAACTAACCATGTTTGGGCTGAGGCTAAACATAAACAGGATGTAGTACCGTAAAAAGGAACAGTCCAGCAGATATCAGCTGTATAGCTGAGTTATCATAAGGTCCGGTGGTGAAGCACTTGTGAGTAAGAGGCCACGGATAGCGTGTGCTAGCGGGCCAGGGCTAGCAGATGGATGGAATCTTCGTGGTTAACGTCGTAACCACATCAGACGATTTCGTCGGCAGACCAGTCGTGTAGGATCGGCCGGGCTTCGTGTCAACACTAGGTGGTCCCGTCCGGTTGACAGAGAGGTAGATAGCCGGGAGATGGGCCTAGCTCAGGATGATTAGCCAGACCACAGCGTCCGTTTTGTTGTAGCCAGCTGGTAGCGATGAATGCTGTTAACTTCCAATAGGCTATTGTTTTGCTAGGGCGTTGTGGAAGGGGATGGCGAATGGGCGTAAGCATCTAAAGTGTGTTAACTTTGCTGACCTTATTGTCATTGACCTTGTATTTTGCACAAAAACTTGCATTTTTACACTTATTATCGTACTTGTACCTATTCCTTATCTACATATGTTATTTTATATGGTTTTATGTTGTGTGTTTTTAAACGCAAGGGTTCTCAGACAGTCTTAACAGATTTTAACTCATCCTAATGCCTCAGGTTGGAACACTCAGGAAAGAAAAGGCTGACATCCCTGAGAGCATTGGAGATAAGTAGGGATATTTGCATAACCTGAACAACAGTACCCATGTTGTTAGGCAACCATCCTCTGACAGGGCCATCACACACACCCGAGCTTTGTCTGACCGAATCAATGTTTTTCAGCTTACCTGCATTGTGTGGCCCTCCATTGGATAAAGGAGAGGAATCGTGACTCTACTTGGAGTGAAATCTTCCCACTTAACTCTAGAAGTCCCTATGTGGGAGCTGTAGACATACTTTCTCAACAATTGCATACTAAGTACAGTACTATACAGTAGGACAGATAGTTTTGCAGTTGGTTCTATGCCCTCCTATTAGAGATACATTAGTGCCCATTCTGTAGTCGTATTTTGTTCAAACACACTTCTCAGACACTATCTCCATCCTTGGATCTGCAAACAGTAAGAAATAACTCTATATAAACTAACGTTATACATTTGTTCGAAACTATTGTCTAAAGTGAATGGAGGAATGCCTGTGTATTGTATCCTATCAACCCCAGTTCAAAGGTCCTCATGCTGTTTCACATGTGGCTGTGTGTCTTCCTGGGTTCTTGGCCTTGGATCACAGACTGATCGTTGTCCTGCAGACACTCACAGCCGGAAGCCACTGATGTATCCGCTCCCGGCATCGCCTGACCACAGACCAGTCAGATGAAATGGCTTCATAATCTCACGTGTTTATCTATTGATGCGGTCCAAGTGGAAAACATCAGTCGAGAAGGGACGGACGCCTTAGTGTGTGTTACTATGGAAACAGAATAAAAAGATGGTCCAGATAGCACTGTGTGCAGATACAGTACATACGTGTATTCCTTTCTCTCTCTCTGTTTGGCTGTGATTTCTCTCCATATTACTTGGCAGAGCCAGTTATCTCTTCAGATCAAAGGTTCTGCACTCAATTTTAGGATGAGTGTCAGAGATGTGAGAGAGGGGGTGTCTGTGACTCCTACTCAGATGTGTGCTCTGCCGGTCTAACAGCAACATTGTTTACTGGAGATTAATCCTGTGGCCCTAAACTGTGGGTCTGTGAAGATAATAAACACTGCTTAAGCCTTAAAGTGGAACTGACAGCATTTTAGCAACATGAAATCTTATTAAAATATGTTCATATACACCCCAGGAAGAATATGACACTTTTTAAAACATTTTCCGACAAGCGTAGCGCTTACTGTAGATGGTCATTTTCACATTTTCATAAATTCTTAGAATGTTTGGGAATTAAATATACTAAGGTATTTGTGAACATTTTATAGCAATATAGGGTGGGAAAGCAGCCATGCGTTTGGACAATTAATAGACACTGCAGTAAATAAAACCTAATAATAACAGGGTTATGATGGTCATGTAATTTTGTCAAGCGTAACTGCCGGTTTCACCGTAATTGACCATTAATTAACATAAACACATTTAGCATCTCCTGGCTTCCACGCATAGCCTACAAGCCACTGATACAGACCTTTGGAACATCTACAGTTTAAAAAGTTGAATAAATCCATTTAATATAGCCTACACCATCACAATATATCCATTATTTATTTTAGACCGGTCTAAAGAAGCATGATATGAAGAAAATATAGTCTATTTCAGGAGAACAGAATAGCATACTCTGAGTCCTTATGTTAGGCCCTGATCTGGCTATGCCATATGGCTTTGGCTACACTAGTTTATTTAGCAGACAAGATTTGCTTAGAATTCCATGACATTATTTTTTATATATTATTTTATAGCATGAAGAATACAATTGAACATAGCTGAATAAAATAGAAAGGATATTTTCTCCAAACGATTTCCAAGGAAGTGCGGTTAACACAGAAACAGGTCCCCCTATATGTTTAATTTAGAGATATTTATGCACCTTTAGTTGTGATACAAACGTTGGGCTATATGTTTAGATATTTTATACATTCTAAGGCTGCATGATGCAACTCTAATGATGATTTGAAAAAAGTTTCATGAAAGGTATGAGCTCTGATTTGTTTATTGTGCAGTCTGCACACACTTCATCAGTCTCTTACTCACAATTTGGCTGTCACAGATATCTCCAATCTTATTAGCCAATGCCCGTCACGTGATGGGGTACTTCTCACAGGCATTTCAGCTAAGAAGTAGGCTACTAGTGAAGACAGACACATCGGGGATGCAACTGAGCATGTCCCTTTTATCAAATTCCAAAGCGCATATTGAAGATGTTAAAAGCAGTCGCTTTGGATAAAAACAACTGCTATAGTGGGATACATATACACTACCAGTCAAATGTTTGGACACACCTACTCATTCCAGGGTTTCTCTTTATTGTTATTATTTTCTACATTGTAGAATAATAGTGAAGACATCAAAATATAAATTATTAATTATTAAATTAAAACTATGAAATAACACATATGGAATCATGTAGTAACCAAAAAAGTGTTAAACAAATCAAAATATATTTTATATTTGAAATTCTTCAATGTAGCCACCCTTTGCCTTGATGACAGCTTTGCACATTCTTGGCATTCTCTCAACCAGCTTCATGAGGAATGCTTTTCCAAAAGCCTTGAAGGAGTTCCCACATATTCTGAGCACTTGTTGGCTGCTTTTCCTTCACTCTGTGGTCCAACTCATCCCAAACCATCTCAATTGGGTTGAAGTCGGGTGATTGTGGAGGCCAGGTAATCTGATGCAGCACTCCATCACTCTCCTTGGTGAAATAGTCCTTACACAGCCTGGAGGTGTGTTTTGGGTCATTGTCCACTAAGCACAAACCAGATGGGATGGCATATCGCTGCAGAATGCTGTGGTAGCCATGCCGGTTAAGTGTGCCTTGAATTCTAAATAAATCACACTGTCACCAGCAAAGCACCCACACACCATCACACCTCCTCCTCCATGCTTCACGGTGGGAACCACACATGCGGAGATCATCCGTTCACCTACTCTGCGTCTCACAAAGACAGGGCAGTTGGAAGCAAAAATCTCAAATTTGGACTCATCAGACCAAATGACAGATTTCCACCGGTCTAATGTCCATTGCTCGTGTTTCTTGGCCCAAGCAAGTCTCTTCTTATTATTGGTGTCATTTAGTAGTGGTTTCTTTGCAGCAATTTGACCATGAAGGCCTGATTCACGCAGTCTCCTCTGAACAGTTGATGTTGAGATGTGTCTGTTACTTGAACTCTGTGAAGCATTTATTTTGGCTGCAATCTGAGGTGCAGTTGATCTAATGAATTTATCCTCTGCAGCAGAGGTAACTCTGGGTCTTCCTTTCCTGTGGCGGTCCTCATGATAGCCAGTTTCATCATAGCGCTTGATGGCTTTTGCAACTGCACTTGAAGAAACTTTCAAAGTTCTTGAAATGTTCCAGATTGACTGACCTGCATGTCTTAAAGTAATGATGGACTGTCGTTTCTCTTTGCTTATTTGAGCTGTTCTTGCCATAATATGGACTTGATCTTTTACCAAATAGGGCTATCTTCTGTATACCACCCCTACCTTGTCACAACACAACTGATTGGCTCAAATGCATTAAGAAGGAAAGAAATTCCACAAGTTAACTTTTAACAAGGCACACCTGTAATTGAAATGCATTACAGGTGACAAAAAGACAACCATCTCTGCAGCACTCCACCAATCAGGCCTTTATGGTAGAGTGGCCAGACGGAAGCCACTCCTCAGTAAAAGGGACATGACTGCCTGCTTGGAGTTTGCCAAAAGGCACTTAAAGACTCTCAGACCATGAGAAACAAGATTCTTTGGTCTGATGAAACCAAGATTGAACTCTTTTGCCTGAATGCCAAGCGTCATGTCTGGAGGAAACCTGGCACCATCCCTACGGTGAAGCATGGTGGTGGCAGCATCATGCTGTGGGGATGTTTTTCAGTGGCAGGGAGACTAGTCAGGATTGAGGCAAAGGTGAACAGAGCAAAGTACAGAGAGATCCTTGATGAAAACCTGCTCCAGAGTGCTTAGGACCTCAGACTGGGGCAAAGGTTCACCTTCCAACAGGATAACAACCCTAAGCACACAGCCAAGACAATGCAGGAGTGGCTTTGGGACAAATCTCTGAATGTCCTTGAGTGGCCCAGCCAAAGCCCGGACATGAACCCAATCAAACATCTCTGGAGATACCTGAAAATAGTTGTGCAGCAACGCTCCCCATCCAACCTGACAGAGCTTGAGAGGATATGCAGAGAAGAATAGGAGAAACTCCCCAAATACAGGTGTGCCAAGCTTGTAGCATCATACCCAAGAAGACTCGATGCTGTAATCGCTACCAAAGGTGCTTCAACAAAGTACTGAGTAAAGGGTCTGAATACTTATGTAAATGTAATATTTCAGTTTAATTTTTTTAAAATAAATTAGCAAACATTTCTAAAAACCTGTTTTTGCTTTGTCATGGGTATTGTGTGTAGATTGATGAGGGAAAAAAACCCAATTTAATCAATTTTACAATCAGGCTATTATGTAACAAAATGTGGAAAAAGTCAAGAGGTCTGAATACTTTCCGAGGGCACTGTCCACATGTTGCCTAGGCCTAATGAACAGCAAAAGCACTAACCTATGTCAATCTACTATCCTCCGTAGTACAAAAGTTGACCTATTCTACTGGTCAACTTGTCCTTCTGTGCAATAAATAAATATTCCAAACACACTATGGGACAGTTGTGGGATACGGTAGATCCCAAATTAATACAACCACACGCATCAAAAAACCTTTTAAAAGCAATGAGGCTGATGCAACAGATCAGAACGTTTAGCTTAAAATGTTGATAAACTATTAAGCAATTTCTTCACATTATAAGCACAGCAATGCGCACACGGCAGTAGGCTATAAGCGCCAGTGTTCCAAAATGCAATCAATTAGCGGGAAAACACAGTTCTCAAAAGTGACCACGAATGCGATTATGTATATAATACTTTATTATAAAGGTGCATTTTTATGGTAAAAATGATCTTCCCCAAACTTGAAACTCACGTGCCGCCTATGTATGCCCAGTTAGGTTCTACACCGGTTGTAAAGCGGATTAATGTTCTTAAATTTAGAAGTTATTTGGCCACTTTCTAGTTGTGATACAAACGTATCAAAACATATAGGCATATGAGCTAGGCTACATGAGATGTGCGACTATGTTTTGAAAAGTAAAAAAAAGGCATGTGCTGTTTCTTGCCGTACTGCACACGCTAGGCATCATTCACAAGTGATAATACATCATTCACAAGTGATAGACTAATATTGTCACCCATCAGACTATTCTTAATTGAATATTGTCTTTACATATATTAAATCATATATGTGTGAAATTAGTTTTGATTTAGAATGGACCATTATTATACACCTGTCTTGGAACAGGGGCATGAAAAAAAAAAAAGATGTCAAATAAAATACAATCAAATATCATTTGTCATATGTGCCAAATACAACAGGTGTAGACCTTGCCGTGAAATGCTTACTTACAAGCCCTTTACAAACAATGCAGTTTTAAGAAAAATAAGAGTTAAAAAAATTAAAGAGCAACAATAAAATAACAATAACGAGGATATATACAGGGGGTACCGGTACAGAGTTATGTGTGGAGGTACAGGTTAGTCGAGGTAATTGATGTAATATGTACATGTAGGTAGGGATAATAAATAGCGAGTAGCAGTAGCGTAAAAAAAAAGGGGGGGTCAATGCAAATAGTCCGGGTAGCCATTTGATTAGCTGTTCAGCAGTCTTATGGCCTGGGGGTAGAAACTGTTAAGAAGCCTTTTGGACCTAGACTTGGCGCTCCGGTACAGCTTGCCGTGCGGTAGCAGAGAGAACAGTCTATGACTAGGGTGGCTGGAGTCTTTGGCAATTTTTAGGGCCTTCCTCTGACACCGCCTGGTATAGATGTCCTGGATGGCAGGAAGCTTGGCCCCAGTGATGTACTGGGCCGTACATACTACCCTCTGTAGCGCCTTGCGGTCGGAGGCCGAGCTGTTACCAAACCTGGCGGTGATGCAACCAGTCAGAATGCTCTCGATGGTGCAACCGTATAACTTTTGAGGATCTGAAAAGTCCCGCTCCTTGAAAGCGGCAGCTCTACCCTTTAGCTCAGTGCGGATGTTGCCTGTTATCTATGGCTTCTGCTTGGGCTATGTACGTACGGTCACTGTGGGGACGACGTCATCGATGCACTTATTGATGAAGCCGGTGACTGATTTGGTATACTCCTCAATGCCGTCGGATGAGTCCCGGAACATATTCCAGTCTTTGCTAGCAAAACAGTCCTGTAGCTTAGCATCTGAGTCATCTGACCACTTCCGTATTGAGCGAGTCACTGGTACTTCCTGCTTTAGTTTTTGCTTGTAAGCAGGAATCAGGATATAATTATGGTCAGATTTGCCAAATGGAGGGCGAGGGAGAGCTTTATACCCATCTCTGTGTGTGGAGTAAAGGTGTTCTCGATTATATTTTCCTCTGGTCGCACCTGTAACATGCTGGTAGAAATTAGGTAAAACTGATTTAAGTTTCCCTGCATTAAAGTCCCCGGCCATTGTGAGTGTAGCATTTTCTTGTTTGCTTATGGCCTTGTACAGCTCGTTGAGTGTGGTCTTAGTGCCAGCATCGGTTTGTGGTGGCAAATAGACGGCCATGAAAAATATAGATTAAAACTCTTTTGGTAAATAGTGTAGTCTACAGCTTATCATGAGATACTCTACCTCAGGCGAGCAAAACCTTGAGACTTCCTTAATATTAGATTT
>NW_025537464.1:0-7500 GCF_020615455.1 Coregonus clupeaformis
CATGTATTGCTCCACGTTTTGTTAAGGTTACAGCCTTATTCTAAAGTGTATTAAATAAAACATTTTCTATCAATCTACACACAATACTCCATGATTACAAAGCAAACAGATTTTAGAAATTTTAGCAAATGTATAAAAAATAAGATTTACATAGTATTCAGACTCCTATGCTATGAGACTCAAAATTGAGCTCAGGTAGTCATTGATTATTTTGGATGTTTCTACAACTTGATTGGAGTCTACTAGTAAACTGTAATTGATTGACATGATTTGGAAAGGCAAACCGTCTATATAAGGTCCACAGTTGACAGCAAGGCTGAGCAAACCAAGCCATGAGGTTTGCCAGAATTGTCGAGCTCCTTCCAGACAAGACTGTGAGGCACAGATCTGGGGAAGGGTACTAAAACATTTCAGGGGATTGAAGGTCTCAAGAACACAGTGGCTCTATCATTCTTTAAATGGATGAGGTTTGGAACCATCAAGACTCTTTTCTATGAGCTGGCGTCTGCCAAAATATGGGAGAAGGGGCCTGGTCAGGGAGGTGACCAGAAACCCGATGGTCCTCGACAGAGTTTTGTGGAGATGGAGAACCTTCTCAGAAGAAACCATCCTGCAGCACTCCACCAGACCAGATATGTGAGTGGCAGACGAGCCACTCTCAGTAAAAGGCACATGACAGGCTTGCTGAGTTTGCCAAAAGGCATAAGGATTAAGACTATGAGAAACAAGATTCTCTTGTCTGATGAAACTAAGAATTGAATCTCTTACTGAATGCCAAGCATACACATCAGAGGAAACCTGGCACCATCCTCACGGTGAAGCATGGTGGTGGCAGCATCATGCTGTGGGATGTTTTTAAGCGGCAGGGACTGGGAGACTAGTCAGACTCAGGAAAGATGAACGGACAGAGACCCTTGATGAAAACCTGCTCCAGAGCGCCTCAGACCTCAGACTGTGGCCAAGGAACACCTTCCAACAAGACAATGACCCTAAGCACAAAGCCAAGACAACACAGAGTATGGAGACTTGAGAATAGTGTGGTAAGCGACCCTCCTGATCCAACCTGACAAAGCTTCAGAATGAGTCTGGACACCAGTACTGAGAGTCTGTTTAGACAACCAGTACTCGGAGGATTAGACACCAGTAATTAGGAGGGAGTCTAGAAATCAGTATAAGAGTCAGTCTAGACACCAGTACTCAGAGTCAGTCTAGACACTGTGTACTCAGAGTGTCTAGACACCAGTACTCAGAGTGAGTTCAGAGAACAATTTATATCAGAGGAGTCTAGACACCAAAGTACTGAGAATCAGTCTTAGACACCAGCACTCAGAGTCAGTTTCAGAGCACCAGTACTCGGGGAGTCAGTCTAGACACCAGCAGCCCCAGAGCTGTTCAGACACCAGTACTTCGGTGAGTCAGTCTAGACACCAGTACTCAGAAGTAGTTAGACACCAGTATCAGAGTGAGTCTAGACACCAGTGATCAGAATCAGTCTACAGACACCAGTACTGCAATCAGTCTAGACAGCCTGTATCGTAGAGCTAAGTTTAGACATCTAGTACTAGATTAGTCTAGACACCAGTATTCAGAGTCAGTCTAGACACCAGTACTCAGAAGTCAGTTAACATATCAGAGTCAGTCTAGACACCAGTACTGTAGAGTCAGTCTAGACACCAGTACTAGAGTCAGTCTATACAACAATACTGTGAGCATTTTGTCAGAGGTTTCAGAAGATGGGAATTGTGCCTGCTTTCTCTGATAGGGTGTCTGTCACATAAAAATATGGTATGTGTATGTTATTTGTGTTGTGTGTATGTTTATTTGTGTGTGTAAGGTGTATGTGTGTATGTGTTACTAGTTCCCTCTCTCTTTATTTAGTGTCTGTGTGTGTGTTCTTACAGTGTGTCTCTCTCCTCAGATGTAAATGTGACTACAGAGTACTGTCTGGATGTCATTGATGTAGAGCTCTGAAGAAACAGAAAGGATTTCTCCTGGGGAATTGGAGGGTAAGCCCTCCCTCCAATTTAACTATGTTGATTAAACCTCTTCCCCCCCCCCCTCTCTCTCTCTCTCTCTCTCTCTCTCTCTCTCTCTCTCTCTCTCTCTCTCTCTCTCTCTCTCTCTCTCTCTCTCTCTCTTACTCTGGGCGTAAACTCTATAAAGGCAAGACTCAGAGATCGGGAAATGAATGTGATGAGGGTTGGGGTTTAGATAAATTCAATGACATGTAGAGCTAAAGCCAGAGTCTGTCTTAAAGCTGACGGAGCTGATTGACCGCAAATATCAAAAAGTCTGAAAACGCACAGTGTGGGATCGTGTGTGTTGAGATCACAAGTTGAGGACCAGTCGGGATCTGTGTATCGCGTGTGTTGAGATCGCAGGAGATCGCTGTGTGTTGGGATCGCGGCAGGCTGGGATCGCTGTGTGTCGGGGATCGAAGTGTGTGTTGAGATCGCTGTGTGTTGAGATCGCGTGTGTCTGAGATCGATGTGTGTTGAGATCGCTGTGTGTGTGGGAATCGCTGTGTGGTGGGATCGCTTGTGTGTGGGGATCGTTGTGTGTCTGATACGCTGGGAGTGAGATCACGGGACGGGTCGGGATGTGTGTGTGGGGATCGCTGTGTGTTGAGATCGCTGTGTGTCTGAGATCGCTGTGTGTCTGAGATCGCTGTGTGGCTGGAACGTGTGTCTGAGATCGCAGGGGGAGATCAAAGTGAAGTTGAAGATCGCTGGTGTGGGATCGCCAAAGCCGGGAATCGCCAGGTGTGTGGGGATCGATGCAGTTCGATAACGCCAGGGTGTTGAGAGATCGCTGTTTGTCTGGAGATCGCTAAAGTCGGGATCGCTAAAATGTGTCGAGATCGCTGTGTGTAGGGATCGCTGTGTGTTATACACTAAATCTGAGATGACACAAAGTGAGATCGCTGTGTGTCTGAGATCGCTGTGTGTCTGAGATCGCTTGTGTGTCTTGGGATCGCTGTGTGTCGGGGATCGCTTGTGTGTGGGGATCATGTGTGTCTGATAATCGCTATGTGTCTGAGATCGCTGTGTGTCTGAGATCGCTGTGTGTCGTGAGATCGCTGTGGTGTGTGTCGAGGGGGATCGCTGTGTGTCGAGATCGCTGTGTGTCGGGGATCGCTGTGTTGTGGGATCGCTGTGTCGGGGATTGCTGGGTGTGTCTGGGATCGCTGTAGTGTCGGGATCGCTGTGTGTCGAGACGCAGTGTCTGTGATCACAATGGGTGAGATCGCTGTGTGTCGGGGATCGCTGTGTGTCTGAGATCGCTGTGTGTCTGAGATCGCTGTGTGTCTGAGATCGCTGTGTGTCTGGGATCGCTGTGTCGGGGATCGCTGTGTGTCTGATATGGGAGAGATACGCTGTGTGTCGGATAGCTGTGTGTCTGAGATTGCGGTGTGTGTCTGAGATCACTGTGTCTGAGATGGCTGTGTGTGTGTCGGGACACGGTGTCGGGATCGCTGTGTGTCGGGGATCGCTGTGTGTCTGATACCGCTGTGTGTCTGAGATCGCTGTGTGTCTGAGATCGCTGTGTGTCGGAGATCGCTGTGTGTCGGAGATCGCTGTGTGTCGGGGATCGCTGTGTGTCTGAGATCGCTGTGTGTCTGGGATCGCTGTGTGTCTGAGATCGCTGTGTGTCTGAGATCGCTGTGTGTCTGAGATCGCTGTGTGTCGGGATCACTGTGTCGGGGATCGGGGTGTCGATAGGGTCTGAGATCACTGTGTGTCTGAGATTGCTGTGTGTCGGGGATCGCTGGGTGTGTCGGGGGGATCGCTGTGTGTCTGAGATCGCTGTGTGTCTGAGAGGGGGATCGCTGTGTGTCTAGAGATCGCTGTGTGTCTGAGATCGCTGTGTGTGGGAAAAAAGTCATAATGACTGTAGAATCGCTGTGTGTCGGAGAGGATGGTAGTGCCTAGATTGAAAAGGGGAGTAGGGTGTCTGAGATCACTGGTGTCTGAGATCGCTGTGTGTCTGAGATCGCTGTTAGTGTCTGAGAGTCGCTGTGTGTCGGGGATACGCTGTGTCGGGGATCGCTGTGTGTCGGGGATCGCTGTGTGTCTGATACCGCTTGTGTGTGCAGATCGCTGTGTGTCTGAGATCGCTTTGTGTGTCGGGATCGCTGTGTGTCTGAGATCGCTGTGTGTCTGAGGACAGCTGTGTGTCTGAGATCGCTGGTTCGGGATCGGGCTGTGTGTGGGAGGATCGCTGTGTGTCTGGATACACGCTTGTGTGTCTGAGATCGCTGTGTGTCTGGTAGATCGCTTGTGTGTCGGGGATCGCTGTGTGTCGGGGATCGCTGTTTGTCGGGGATCGCTTGTGTGTCTGAGATCGTTTGTGTGTCTTGAGATCACTGTGTGTCTGAGATCACTGTGTGTCTGAGATCCGTGTGTGTCGGGATCGCTGTGTGTGAGGATACGCGAGTGTCGGGGATCGCTGTGTGTCGAGGATCACTGTGTGTCGGGGAGTCGCTGTGTGTGGGGATGGATGGGGGCAGAGAGGGAAGAGAAGGGAGATGGAGAGGGTAGGATGTGGTCAGTAAGGAGGCCGGGTGATTGGGTTAGGAGTAGAGGAGGAAGGAGAGAGGTGGAGGAGGAAGGAGAGAGTTGGAGGAGGAAGGGGAGAGGTGGGGAGGAGGAAGGAGGGAGGAGGAGAGAGGTGGGAGGAAGGAGAGAGGTGGGAGGGGTGAAGGAGAGGTGGAGGAGGGAAGAGAGGTGAGGAGGAAGGAGAGGGAGGGTGGAGGGGAAGGAGAGGTGGGAGGAGGCGGGAGGAGGGTGGAGGGGGAAGGAGAGGTGGAGGAGGAAGGAGAGAGGGGGAGAGGCGGAGAGGTGGAGGAGGAAGGGGAGAGGTGGAGAGGAAGGAGAGGTAGAGGAGGAAGGGGATAGGGTGGAGGAGGGAAGGAGAGGTAGGAGGAGGAAGGGAGAGAGGTGGGAGGAGGAAGCAGGAGGTGGAGGAAGGGGGAGAGGTAGGAGGAAGGGAGGTGATTGGGTGAGGAGAGGTGGATGCCTCCCCCAGTTAATGCTCTCCCTCCTTTCCCTCTCCTGAGGTAAAAACAACCCTAGTTAAAGAAATTCAGTCAGCAAATTATGTGAATCGGTGTGCATTAAAGTATTACATTCCATCATTAAAAGTTCAGCTCATTAAGGCTCATCAAAGCCCTGGTCTGCTATTAAAGTTATGTCTCTTAAATTGTAATAGTTATTCAATGTATCGCAGCTTTAACCATCGCAGTGCTGCTGTAAGTCAATTGAATATATTGTTCCTCTAAAATGCTATTTTGTTCTATTCAGTTAAATTGGATTGGATTAATCTAGCGCTCACAGAAAGGCCAAGGAGGGCCAATCTCTAAGAGTATTTCATGGGTGACAGAGAAAAATAATTGTTATGAGGCAGTTAGTAAGATGAATACAGCTTTTCTCTCTGTCTGTTTGTCTGTCTTCCTGTCTGTCTGTCTTCCTGTCTGTCTGCCTGTCTGTATGTCTGTCTGTTTGTCTGTCTTCCTGTCTGTCTGTCTTCCTGTCTGTCTGTCTGTCTGTCTGTCTGTCTGTGTGTGTGTCCAGGTTTCACCAGTTTCATGCGCAGCCCCACCTGTGATGTGTTTAACCCTCAACATCATGAGGTGAACCAGGACATGGATCAGCCTCTGTGTAACTACTACATCTCCTCGTCTCATAACACCTACCTGACAGGAGACCAGCTGCTGTCTCACTCCAAGACAGACATGTACGCCTGGGTACTACAGACTGGCTGCCGCTGTGTGGAAGGTGGGGCACACAGACACACACACACACACATGCTGATATATGCACACGCACACACACCTTCTCACCCATGATCCCTCTCTCATATCCCTCCCTCCCCCTCCCTCTCTCTCAAATACCTCCTCCTTCTCTCTCCCTCTCTATCCTTCCCTCTCCTCTCTCTCTCTCTCTCTCTCTCTCTCTCTCTCTCTCTCTCTCTCTCTCTCTCTCTCTCTCTCTCTCTCTCCCTCCCTCCCTCTCTCTCTCTCTCTCTCTCTCTCCCTCTCTCCATCTCTCCCCCCTCTCTCTCTCTCTCTCTCTCTCTCTCTCTCTCTCTCTCTCTCTCTCTCTCTCTCTCCTCTCTCCCTCTCTCTCTCTCTCTCTCTCTCTCTCTCTCTCTCTCTCTCTCTCTCTGTCTATCCCTTCTCCCTCTCTCTCTCTCTATCCCCATCTCCCTCTCTGTCTATCTGTAGTGGACTGTTGGGATGGTCCTGATGGAGAGCCATGGTCCAGCATGGCTACACTCCTGACCTCCAAGATCACCTTCAAGTCTGTCATAGAGACCATCGACAAATACGCCTTCATCAACAACCAGTAAATACACCACAATCCATAAACTATCACTGTGTGTGTGTTTGTGATTAAGTAAAATCAAATCAAATCAAATCAAATTGTATTGGCCACATGCACAGAATACAACAGGTGCAGACATTACAGTGAAATGCTTACTTACAGCCCTTAACCAACAGTGCATTTATTTTTAATAAAAAAGTAGTATAAAACAACAAAAAAGCGTTGAGAAAAAAAGATCAGAAGTAAAATAAAATAACAGTAGGGAGGCTATATATACAGGGGGGTACCGGTGCAGAGTCAATGTGCGGGGGCACCGGCTAGTTGAGATAGTTTAAGTAATATGTACATGTGGGTAGAGTTAAAGTGACTATGCATAAATAATTAACAGAGTAGCAGCAGCGTAAAAGGATGGGGTGGGGGGGCAGTACAAATAGTCTGGGTAGCCATGATTAGCTGTTCAGGAGTCTTATGGCTTGGGGGTAGAAGCTGTTGAGAAGTCTTTTGGACCTAGACTGGCACTCCGGTACCACTTGCGTTGCGGTAGCAGAGAGAACAGTCTATGACTAGGGTGGCTGGAGTCTTTGACAATTTTGAGGGCCTTCCTCTGACACCGCCTGAGTATAGAGGTCCTGGATGGCAGGAAGCTTGGCCCCAGTGATGTACTGGGCCGTACGCACGACTGCCCTCTGTAGTGCCTTGCGGTCGGAGGCCAAGCAGTTGCCATACCAGGCGGGTGATGCAACCAGTCAGGATGCTCTCGATGGTGCAGCTTTAGAATTTTTGAGGATCTGAGGACGATGACAAATCTTTTCAGTCTCCTGAGGCTTTGTCGTGCCCTCTTCATGACTGTCTTGGTGTGTTTGGACCATGATAGTTCGTTGGTGATGTGGACACCAAGGAACTTGAAGCTCTCAACCTGTTCCACTACAGCCCTGTCGAGAGAATGGGGCGTGCTCAGTCCTCTTTTTTTTTTCCTGTAGTCCACAATCATCTCCTTTGTCTTGGTCACGTTGAGGGAGAGGTTGTTATCCTGGCACCACACGGCCAGGTCTCTGACCTCCTTCCTATAGGCTGTCTCATCGTTGTCGGTGATCAGGCCTACTACTGTTGTGTCGTCGGCAAACTTAATGATGGTGTTGGAGTACAGGGAGTACAGGAGGGGAGTACAGGAGGG